>NC_143540.1:5211603-5366187 GCF_031878675.1 Megascapheus bottae
CAGGGCCATCAACCACCACAGTAATGGCAGCTGTGGCCTGGGCCTTGGCCAGACAGTGGACATTCAAGCATCAGTTCCCATATCTTTGTAACAGTTCCACGAAGCGGCCATTGACATCATCATCTTAAAGAAGACAACCAGGATCCAAGAGATTAAGCAAGCTATATAAGGTAACCCCGCTCATGGAACAAAGTCAGCATCTGTGTCAGACTACAAGGTTTGTGCCCTTAGTCACCACAGATAATATCTCAGTCCTTACCTGGGATAATAAAGGGAGGGACACATTGGGTTGTTTTGCACTTTCTCCCTTCCAGTTCCTCCTCAAATCAGTGACCTGGCCTCAGCCCATATCCACCACTGGAAACACTCTCATCACGGCCCTCATTGCCAGATCTCACTGTTCCTTGCTCTTTCCTTCTCTTAAGCCTGGAGAGGACTCTGTCCTCCTCTTCAAAACACAACCTTTGATCTCTCCATACACCTTGTCCTGGTTTATTTCCTTCTTCTCTGACTCTGGCCCTTGCGCCACCTCAATGTTATGGTTCATCCTGGATCTAATTTCAACACACTCTCACTGGGAGATTCATTCTTCTCTCTTTCCCCAGGGGATCCTCAAACCTATATTTATTGTTCCACATCCACCCTGGGCACTGCACCTGTACAGCCATCTGCCAGCTATCTGACTTTATGTGTATATCACCCAGGCTGTATGAATCCCATGAGGGCCCATGTTGACCCAGTGGCTTTCCCTCCTTCTGCGTCTTCTCTCTCATCAATGCTGGTTTCCCAAGCCAGGTCCTGCAACGTGCCTGTAGATTGCATGGAAGGATGCTCCTCAAGACCACACATGCACACACAGCGCACCTGTGTGTTAGAGGTGATGCCCAGCCCTCACTGCACACAGTTAAGTGTCTTTGCATTCACAATTGTCCAAGGGGCCAGAAAGGCCACTTTGCTCACCCTTGCTTTTTCTTGCTGCTGTAGGTTTGTGGGAAGCTGGATGGGATAACCCAGTGCTATAAATGAGTGAAGGGCTTCATATACTGTCCACCACCCTAGGGTTTCTAGATGTTTGCTGGCCTTGGGAGCTATAGAAATCCCCTGACACCTGGGGCTCACAGTCACATCAGGCTTAGCAAAGCCTTGGTAAAAATAAGCAGCTCAGGGCCAGGAGCATGGCCTAGTGGTAGAGTGCTTGCCTAGCATGCATGAAACCCTGGGTTCAATTCCTAAATACCACATACGCAGAAAAAAACAAAAGTGGAGCTGCAGCTCAAGCGATGGAGCGCTAGCCTTGAGCAAAAATAGCTCAAGGACAATGCCCAGGCCCTGAGTTCAAGCTCCTAGACTGGCAAAAAAAAGAAAAAGCAGCTCAATGGAGCACAGGGGACTTGTGCCTATAATCCTTGCTACTGAAGCTACTCAAGAGGCTGCAATGTGAGAACTGTAGTTCAAGCCAACCCAGGCAGGAGAAGAGTCCATGAGACTCCTTATATCCAGTTAACCACCAAAAAGTTGGAAGTGGGGCTGTGGCTCAAATGCCAGTCTTGAGGAAACAAAACAAAACACAAGCTCCCAAACCCTGAGTACACACACACACACACACACACACACACACACACACACACACACACACACACACGAAGCTCCCATAGTTCATGGGTCCTGCAGCCTGTGTCTTAGCTGTGGGGGCTTCCTGTGGATATAAAGCATTTTTTCACAGGCTGGGGTGATATTAGGTTGACTACAAGGACTACAGGAATTGAGATTCCTTTCTGTAGCTGTTTTTGGCAGAACACTTTGTTGTTGTTGTTTTGTTTTCTCTGGGAAAAGCCTTAGCTTCTTTCTTTTCTCTAAACTCTCTCCTAGTCCAGGGGAGAAACAGAGCTGAGAAGGAAGACGGTGGGGGGCATCTCCATCTTCCAACCTCCCCCTTTCTCCCCCCCCACCCCTTCTTTCCTCACTGCCAGCAGCACTCCAGGCCAGACCTAGCCTTGCTGACATTTGACAGCTCCAGCAGTTTACCTTGGCTCTGATCCAGAGAGAGTTTGGGCCCAACCCCTGGGGCGGCCCCTACCTCTCCACCTTGCTACCCGCCCCCTCTTCAGCGCAAGGCGAAGTTTAAATATAAATCAGTCGTCAGCACAAACACAGTCCCCGCAAGTCCCCCAGCTCAGCCATCCCCGGAACTGAGGGCCCCCAGGATTTGGACCAACAAGCAGAGAACAACTCTTAAATCTCCCCAGTGCATTGGGTGGGGGTGCAGCTCACTTCTCTCTGCTCCAGGAACTCCCCATTCCCCCCTTCCACTCCGGGGCGTCTCAGACCCCCCCCCTCCACCAGCTCCCTCCTACCCCAGGCCCACCCACCCCTTCCGGGGTTCCCTTTGAGTCACCTGGCCGCCAGACCCCTCCGTGCCTGCCCAGTCTCCCCCATTCCCCCACAGTGCCAGCAGCTATCGCCCCCTCCGCAGTCCCCCGCCCCCCCCCACTCCTTTCCTCCTGCTTCTCCTGGTCGAAGGGATCATCGCCTCCCCGGCTAAGGCGGCGGTCCAGGCACGCTGATCGCTGATCGTAGTCCAGGTCCGGGGCTCGGCGTCTCCCCGGGCTGGCGGGCTGGCTGGCGGCAGGCGCAGCTAGGACTCCCGGGCTCCAGGCACCTGCCTAAAAGGAGCCGGCAGCTCCTTTGACAAGAGGAGGAAGAGAGCGAAAGGAAGGGGAGGAGGAGGACGAGGAGGAGGAGGAGGGAGAGTCCGTTTCATCATCAGCGGCGGCGGTGGCCACTTATAAAAACTTGCGGGCGCGCACTCCTGCTCAGTCTCTGCACTGAGGCGCGCTCCCTCCCCACCGCCATCCCGGCTCGCCCAGCCCGCGACGCGCCCCGGGGACGCCCCAGGCCCGAGGGGACACTGTCCCCACGCCGCTGTTCCACCGTCCGTCACCATGGGACTCCTACCCAAGCCTGACGCGCACCAGGACAGCAGCGCCGCCCCAGGACGAGCCCACAGCTGTCCCCGGTCGCTCTTTGGCAACATTAAGGTAAGCAGAGTCCTCCGGAGGAAAAGGCGCCCAAGACCCAGGACGGGCTGGGAGCGCACGCGGGGGCGGGGGGACCGTGCCCCCCAAAGCCATCGTCGGTGTGCCACCACCTTTGGACAAGAAAGGAGGTGTGCCGGTAAGCGAGTGAGTGCCGTCCTCATGGCCAGAAACCCGGCAATCTAAGTACCTGCTTCTAAATAGGGTGTTGAGGCGGGATAGCCGGAGAGGAGGCCCCCTCCCCTCCTTCCTGGTGCACGCGCGAATGCATTGGGCTTGGAGGTGCCCGGTCCTCCCCCTGTGAGAGACCAAGCAAAGGGCATTCGGAGATGAAACAGGTCAGAGCACACCTGGTCCCGCTCTAGTCCAGGTGAGTGACAGAAGTGTGTGGGGGGGTCTCCTTGGGCCTTTTATCCTCCAACCGGAAAGTCTAGGACTGCTGCTGCAAGGCTGAAGTGCTGAGAGTCCCACAGGCCCTCCCCTCCCCACCCCCAATGATAGGGTCTCCAAAGGTAGGTCGGAAACCAAGCTACCTGCATGGAGCCCCAGGAGAGCAACAGCTCTCTCCCTTCACAGGGTTTACCTAGCAAGTGTCCCCGGCTGGAAAGTTTTTTAAACGGGATGCTGGCCACTATGAAGGGGACACACTTCTGCCTTCCCTACTCTCCCATAGGTCCAGAAGGACCTGGGATGGTTGAATCTGGGCACAGATTTTTTTTTCTTGAGGGGAGGAGGAAACATACCTCCGGAGAATACAAAGCTGCCCTGTGGGGAAGTGGAAGGTTGTACAGACCCCATGAGGGCGCCTTGGGGTGGGGGTCAGGGCGTAGTAATCATGGTGAAATCACACAGTCAGATACAACAAGGTACCGTCAAAGCCTCCACAAGGGAGCCTGGGGGGCTCTGCAGGGGTTGGTTACTCTAGTCTGAGAGAAAGATCATTTCTGTAGCTTAGTGGCTTCCACTGACCTATTTGTATTCAGAGGACTACCAGTGGAACTAAGGGGCCCAGGACGGGTGGGTAGGGGGGATAGGTGTAGGGAAAGTGTGTTCCTTACCTTTGGCCAGACCTGGATATACAAAAACTCATACCATTTTTGGCTCCGTCATTTAAAAGGATTTTGGGAAAGTTTCAGCTGAACATGGTGGAATTGAAAGGGAAAAAGTAGGCACAAGGATTGGGTGGTATGAAAGGAATGAGGCTGGGGCGAAAGACAGGGTGGTGATGTTTCATCCAATATTTCCCCAGAAAAAAAATTGCAAAACGGGGAGGGGCTGTCCCAGAACAAATTCCTAACAATAAGAGACATGTAGACTGGCCTCACCAGTGTACGGCAGTTGTTTTCTTAAAAGATCTTTACAAATAAGAAAAGCCAAATGCCAGCAGCTTATACCTACAATTCTAGTTTCTCAGGAGGCTGAGATTTGAAAATCATGATTTAAAGCAAGCCTGAGTAGGAAAATCTTTGAGACACTGATCTCTAATTAAACACCAAAAAAAAAAAAAAAGCAAGACATGGAGTTGTGGCTCAAGTGGTAGAGCATTGGCCTTGAGCAAAAAAAAAAAAAAAAATTGTCCAGGGACAGCATCCAGGCCCTGACCAAAATAAAAGTAGAAAGTTGCATAGATAGATAGATAGATAGATAGATAGATAGATAGATAGATAGATAGATAGAGGATGTGTCTCACAGGCAGATGATTCATGAGTGAGGCCTGGATCCAGGCCAGTTGTCTTCCTAAATAAGCTAAGTGTTCATATCAGTTCAAGAGTTTTTCTTGACTCTTAAAATAAGATTCTCTAAATCATCACCTCAGCTGATCCACGGTAATTCTAAAAATCAGAGTTTGGAGGGACTTCAACTTAGCTTTACTTACAGGCCTGAAACCAGTTTTGGCATAGGGTTGGTTATCTGAGGCCAATCTGGAATCTGGAAACCTATTTGTTAAAGTCACTTTAAAGCCTTTCCCTGGGGGGGTTGGGAAGCCAAGGGGGGTGAGAGGTGGGGGAGGAGAGGGGATGAGGGGTGGGGGGAGTGGTATTAAGAACTGGGCTTGGCTTGACAGAGTTTCTTTTCCTAATCCAAATTGGGTGCCTGCCCTACACTTTCCCAGTGGGGAATGGGCTGCATGTCAGTCTTGCGACATGGGAGAGGGGATATCAAGGATGACCAGAGGTTTGTCATTTTTCTAGACTCTTTGTGGCTGAGATAGACTAGTCCAGTGGCTTTACAGAGACATTCCTGCATAATTTATATTCCCTTTGATTAGAGTAAGGAGATAAAAGTCAGAGGACTCCAATCCAAGTCCCATCCCTGTCACCAACTGGGTAATACAGGAAACATGTCCCATTGTTCCTGTCTTCCCTGAAAAAGATCCCCCTTTGTGTAGCTCAGTAAGAATTATGAGACATAAAGAATGGGAGCTGTGTATCAATCAAGTATTCTTAAAGTTTTTACCTTATTATTATTTTTAAAGCATGGTAATGGTGGCTCAATCCTAACTTCCAGAATTAAAAACAGGTTCCTTTCATAATTATGCGGGTGGGGATTGAGGATAAGAAGGAAGTTTTTGTAGCGAACTCATCCTGGCAGCCTTGAGATCTATTTTTCCCTAAAATGGAACATTCTTTTTGGATTCACATTCAGGTTATCTTATAGCATGAGTGGTTGGCTGGTAACTGCTGTCAGATTTCAGGCAATTACTCACTCAAACTCTAGCATACTGCAATCATATATGTTCATTTGGGATGAGGGTGGGGGTGTAGGACAGAGGGCTGTAGGAGAGCAATGAGAAGGAAGGAAAAACCATACCACACAACCTGGGCTTGAGTGTCCTTGAAAGACCAATAATGGACAGAAAAGACTTTGTCCTGGCCTGTGTCTATAACTTCTGTGGTCTTCGATCCCTCACAGAAGAGTCATTTTGGGGCTTAATTTCTCAGTTTCCAGAATAAAGTGTTATGTCCTGACCAGCCAGTTTGTGCTCAAAAAAACATTCTGGGGAAAGAATCCCCTGTGCCAAAGAATTCTTTCTCTGATAATGGTGGAGGGAGCCATACCTACTCCCTTTAGGGGCGGTGTCCTGTAGAATCCAGGGCAGTGTTTTCTTTCCCTTAGGAGGAGGCTGCCTTTGCCTGCCTGTAGGAAATAGGGAAAGAGAAGGGTGTGGTTGGAGGGTCACAGGTCACTCAGAATTTCCTTCTAGATTATAATGAAAGCCTTTTTCTTCTGGTGACACTGATAAAGAATGGCAGCTCATCTTCCTTCTGTATTTTTCTCTTAAGGTTGTGTGAGAGGGCCTACCTCTGTTTTTCTTTGGAGAGACCTGGCGCGGAATGTCACAATAGGAGTATGGCTTTTCTTCTCTCCTGTGTAACATTCGTGTGTGTGTGTGTGTGTGTGTGTGTGTGTGTGTATCTGTATCTGTCTGTCTGTCCTACTGGGCTTGGACTCCAGGCATGGGCATTGTCGCTTAGCTTTTCCTCTAATTTGGCTTTTTAGTGGTTCATTGGAGATAAAAGTCTCGTGAAGTTTTCTGCCTGGACTGACTTGGAACTGAGATCTTCAGATCTCAGCCTCCCCAGTAGCTAGGATTGTAGACATGAGCCACCAGCATCTGGCTACCATTCCTTCCAGTCTCTCTCCTGGCTCCCCTTGTTTGGTTTGATCCTACCCTATGACTCTAACCACTTATGACCCCCTTTCTGCACATGGAGGCTCCTGTCACATGACAAAGGACATGCATGGTGGGGCCAAGAAGCCAGGGCTGTTGCTGGACCAATGGTTACCTTAAAAATTTGCAGGCAAGGCAGGGGTTCTTCTGTCTCTTATTGTAAATTGCTAAATCCACCCACAAGTGCCATGGAGATATAGCTGTGTGCATTTATATTTTCCTGCAGTTCTTGGGATCCATGCAGATAGCTGTTGCTATAGTGTTTTGGAGGCTCCATTAGCCTGAGTTCTAGTACCAGGCAAAACTTGATAGGAGAGTCTTTTCTAATACTTCATGTTGATTTGGAAATTGTCATTGATTCATGGGAAGGACAGAAGTTAGAAGTCTGGATTATCCTTCATCTAGTTCCAACCAGTAGGTCCAAGTGATGTAGTAACACTAATTATACTATGTATCAAAAGCAGGAAATTGATATAGTTATCAAGTGTGTGTACAGTTCTGTGCCATTTTATCGCATGTGTAGACTTCTGTGACCACCATCCCACCACCCGAAGATAAGAGAGCTAGTCTATCACTGAAGAGACTCCCTGTGTGCCAACAATTGATAGTCATATTCCCCTCCCTAACCCATGGCAAACATTCATCTGCTCTCCATCTCTGTCATTTTGTCATTTTGAGAATGACAAATGTCAGACCACAGGTGACCTTTCTGAGCTCAGCAATTCTGATTCAGGACAATGCCCTTAAGATCCATCCAAGGTGTCTTGTGCTTGAGAGTCAACTCCTTTACATTGCTCAGGAATATTATCTTGGTGAAGATGTACCACAGTTTGCTCAAACATTCACCTACCTGAAGGGTATGTGAGTTATTTCCAGTTTGGTGCCATTGTGAGTAAATCAGCTCCTGGGCAGGAAAGATCAGAGAGAAATGATAAATGGAAAACAGCAGTCAGGATTTCAGAGATAAGCATCATGTTTTTGTTTTGTTTTGGTTTGATTTGGTTTGGTTTTTTAAATAGTCTGATTAGCCTGGATGCCAGTGGCTCATGCCTATAATCCTAGCTATTCAGGAGACTGAGATCTGAAGATGACAGTTCAAAGCCAGCCTGGGCAGGAAGGTATGAGATTCTTATCTCTTTCTTTCAGCAAAAAGCTGAAAGTGGAGCTGTGGCTCTACTATGCTAATCTAGAGGAAAGAAGCTTAGAAACAGAGCCCTGACTGGTCAGGAATTCAAACCCCAGGAGATACACACACACACACACACACACACACACACACACACACACGCACACAGAGTCTGATTAAAAGTATGCAGATGGGGGCTGAGAGTTTGGCCTAGTGGTAGAGTGCTTGCCTAGCATGCATGAAGACGCGGGTTCAATTCCTCAGTACCACATACATAGAAAAAAGCCGGAAGTGGTGCTGAGGCTCCAGGGCTAGAGCTGTAGCCTTGAGAAAGTCCAAGAACAGTGCTCAGGCCCTGAGCTCAAGCCTAGGACTGGCAAAAAAAAAAAAAAAAAGTAAAAAAAAAAGTATGAAGATGCTGCTTTCTTTGATAAATTTCATACTCCTTCATTAAGATGCTACCTTTAGGGAGGGAAAAAAAATGCAGAACAAGAGAAACTCTTTTCCTCTGACCTGGTCTGCTTACTCACATAATGGGAGTGCTCTGGGAACTGAGCAAGAGTATCTTAAAGACAGGTGTTCTAGAGAAAACTCCTGGGAACATAACTCCAATGGGCATTTTTTTTTTTTTTGCAAAGGAAAATAAGATACTTATGTCAGGAATGGGCACCTGTCTTAAAGGGAGCAGAACCCATCCTTGTTTAAAGAGGTGCTCGCGGGCCAGGAGTTTGGCCTAGTGGTAGAGTGCTTGCCTAGCATGCATGAAGACCTGGGTTCGATTCCTTGGTACCACATACATAGAAAAAACCCGGAAATGGTGCTGAGGCTCAAGTGGTAGAGCTCCAGCCTTGAGAAAGTCCAAGGACAGTGCTCAGGCCCTGAGCTCAAGCCCAGGACTGGCCAAAAAAAAAAAAAAAAGAAAAAGAAAAAAAAAAAGAGGTGCTCGGAATATCCATGTCACAATGGATACTTGAATGTAATAAGCAGAAATCTCTAGGATCAGTTGATAAAGAATGGCAGAATGTACCAGGTGTCAGATCAAAGGGAAGCACCCAGCCTAGGTGAATTTGAACCGAACTCCAACCTCCTTTTCTTTTTAACCATAAATATCTGTGACATTAGAACACTTGTTGCAGCTATTATCAGATGTGCCATTACCCATGTCTATGTGTGCACTATCTTTCTATCTTTGCTTTGATTTCCTAAAAGGTTTTCTCAGTTACTTCCTCAATATATCCTCAATTTTTTCTTTCTTTTTAAATCAACATTATAAACTTATTACTCAAAGTAGCTCTGTGGCTCAAGTGGTAGAATGCTAGGTTTGAGCTGAAAAGCTCAAGGACTATGCCCAGGCCCAGAGTTCAAACCCCATGACCAATAAATAAATAAACAACATTACTCAAGGGCTAAGCAGAGGTTCCCCCCGCCTGTGTGTGTGTGTGTGTGTGTGTGTGTGTGTGTGTGTGTGTACATGCATGCGTGTGGACGCATGCATGCATGTACTGGTCCTGGAGCTTAAACTTAGTGTCTGTGTACTGTCCCTGAGCTTTTTTACTAAAGCCTAGTGATCTAGCACTTGAACCACAGCTTCACTACTGACTTGTCAATTTAGTTTAATTTTAATTTTGTTATTATTATAAAGGCCACATAAAGAGGGTTTACACTTACAAATCAGGTAATGAGTACATTTCTTTTTGGACAATGTCACCCCTTATCTCACAGTTTTTCCCTCCCACCCCCCCCCGCCAAGTAGTAAAGTTCATTTTCTACATAGTATCCTATTGACACCACTGCTGTATTTGTTCACCCTTTGTCCCTCTATTTCTGTGCTTCCCCTGACTATTTCTGACTTTTTGCTGATTATTTGGAGGTAAGAGCCTCACAGACTTACCTGATCAGGTAAGTCAAACCACCATCCTCAGATCTCAGCCTCCCGAGAAGCTGGGAGTATAGGGGTGAGTGTCCGAGGCCTGGCTGCTCTGCTTATTTTCGAGACAGTCTCACGTCCTGCCCAAGCATGCACCTGGACCTCAATCCTTTTCAAGTGTTTTGCTCCTTGCCATGGCTAGGATAACAGGCATGTATCATCACGCTCAGCTTTTTCTACTGAGATGAAATCTCATAGATTTTTTTTTTTTCCTGCTCTGGTTGGCCTGGAACTGCAATCCTTCCAATCTCAGCTTATGAAGGAGCTAGGATTACAGGTATGAGCCACTGGCATCTGGCTCACTTCCTTCTGAAAGCAAACCAACTATGCTATGTGGATGGACATTGCATGCGTGACAGAAGGAGATAACATAGACCCCCTCCCCTAAACTCCTGTGGTCCCAGATCGCACAGGCATCCTCACTAGTCTCACTGTAAGGAGCTTTGTTATCACGCACACTGGTAACTTGGGTTTCCTGGAAGCTGCAGAAAAGTAGTCCAGGGATCACAGAACATATGGAGAGCTTTCTAGGATAGAGAATTCTGCTCTCTCAGGTCCTGAAAGCTTGCAAGGTCTTCATAAGCTCTCAGGCCTGCTATCCCTCCCTGCCTCTCCCACTCTCCCACTCTTCCTCCCCATCCTTCCTTCCTCTGCTTTCATACCTCTCCTCCTCCTCCTCCTCCTCCTCCTCCTCCTCCTCCTCCTCCTCCTCCTCCTCCTCCTCCTCTTCTTCTTCTTCTTCTTCTTCTTCTTCTTCTTCTTCTTCTTCTTCTTCTTCTTCTTCTTTTGTGGGTCAAGGCTCAGTTGAGGCTTGAACTCAGTCTAGGTGCTGTCTCTGACCTCTTCAGCTCAAGGCTACTGCCCTACCCCTGAAGCCACAGCACCACTTCCAGTTTTCTAGTGATTAATTGGAGATAAGAGTCTCTCGAACTTTAGTGACTTTAGTGTCCTGGGCTGGCTTTGAACCACGATCCTCAGATCTCAGCCTCCAGAGTAGCTAGGATTATAGACATAAGCCACCACGTCCAGCAGCCCCTTGGTTTTTTTATCTCATGGTTAGTGCTCTACTACTTGAGCCACATCTCCACTTCTGGCATTTTGGCGGTTCATTGGAAGTAAGAGTCTCTCATGGGCTTTCCTGCCCAGGCTGGCATTGAGCTACAGTCCTCAGATTTCAGTCTCCTGAGTAGCTAGAATTATAGGTATGAGCCACCAGTGCCTGGCATACATGTATATTTTAATGTATGCATATTCCATCATAATTGCATTTGTTTGAGGGATTTCTAGCAGCTAGAAGTACAAGTATAAGTCACTAGTGCTTGGCTAACAAGACTAAGGTCCTGAATTCAAAATCTAGGACTAGAAAAAAAAGACATAAAAACAAAAACCTCAAAGCCCTAACCCTGCGGCAATATCAGCCTTCCTTTGCCTAGGCACACCAAGACATCTTTCTGTAGCCCATGAACTGCAGTGTGGGGAGGAAGTACTCTTCTCCAGGTGGCTATAGATGGACCAAGGAAGGGTACAGCCAGGACACTGAGGCTGTCTGGAAGGATTGTTTCCAGCTGTTATTATGTCCACTGTATTTTTACATCTAGTATTGCATTTGAGCCTCATGGCTCTCCAGGGATGGGGGCAAGAATGTGGAACTTTCTCTTTTCTGGGAAGATGGGAAGGTGGCTCTGTCCAGGAAGCCCTCTCCGCTCTTCTGGTACCCACTTTCAGGGGCCAGCTCAGAGCTTAGGAATCTAGCCCTTGGGATTGGCCACACTTCTTAGAGAAAGCAGTGTATCTGATTGGCTCCTTGCCCAGTAAGGAAGAGTTGACCACAGGTTGAGGAAGCTAGAGCGGATGCTGGGGCAGATGCTATGAAGGGCTGATGAGGGGTCTGGTCTTGTGCCTGGGGATTTACACCTGCGATGGTGTAGAGAATGCCCGTGTGGGTGGGGGCTCACCTTATCGTTTGTCAGATCCTTATTGTTCACTGTCTGTCTGCAGGGCAGTCCCTCTGAAAGTTAAAACAGATCACCATGAGGGCCAGCAATTCTACCTGAGGGTGTAGATGTATATAAAACTGGAAAACGGGACCTCAAAGGGACATTCATATGCTCACGTTCATGGCAACATTCATAATAACGCCTCCAAAAAAATTGGGAGCAACCTAGGTGCCCACAAATGGAGAAACACACAAATAAAATAAGGTACACACACACAAATGGAATACGATTCAGTCTTGATAAGGAAGGAATACCCAACAAATGTTAACAAAATTATTGCGCCTGAGTGACATTTTACTGAGTGATGATTCCATTTGTATGAGGCGTCAAAAACAGACAAATAGAAAGTGGTGGTTGTTGGGGATAGGAGGAGAGAGTTTCTGTTCTATAAAATAATTTTAGGATGGGTGATGGTGAAGGTTATACAACATGGGTATGCAGTTAATGCTCTTTACCTCCACATACTTTAAAAAGGTAAGGTATGTTATGTGTATTTTACCACAACTTTTTTTTCCTCTCCTAGTATTGGAGTTTGAACTCAAGGCCTCAAGCTCAAAGATTGCTTGCTCACTGAACTGGTGTTCTACCACTCAAGCTATGTCTCCAGTCTGGCTTTTTGCTGGTTATTTTGGAGATTGGGTCTCACAGACTATGTCAGGTTTTGAACTAAGCCTCCTAAGTAGCTAAGGTTTCATGAGTGAACAACTAGCATTTAACCGATATATCACAATGTAAAAATATGTTTAGGTAGTCATTAAGACAAATAAAGAATAAAGAAACATAAACAATGAAACTGAAGACAAGGCAAAAACAAAATAACAGAATAGAACATAATGACTCAATACAAATCCAGATTTATCAGAAAGCACAACACATGTAAACATGGACTGCTCTCACCATTTCAAAGCTAGAGAATCTCAGATTAAAAAAAAAAAACAAACAGTAAATTCACAGGATCTTTAGAAGAGGCATATAAAACGATATAACCAAGGCTGAAAATCAAAGGACAAGAGAAAAATGGACCAGAAGGCTTCCAGCTAAAGAAAGAAGATATGTCTACACTAATAACAGGTTACGTGTATGTGAAGCAAAAAGAATGCCAGACGGCTGGACACCACTGATTCACACTTGTAATCCTAGCTATTAGAAGGCTGAGATCTGAGGATCATGGTTCAAAGTCAACCCTGGGCAGGAAGTTCCATAAGACTTATCTCCAATTAACCACCAAAAAGCTGGAAGTGGAGCTGTGGCCCAAGGGGTAGAGTGCCAGCTTTGAGTAAAAAAGGTCAGGGACAGCACCAGAGTTTAACTCAGTGCCACACACACACACACACACACACACACAAGATGGGATTTCCTATGCTAGGCTTCCTTATAGAGGCTCACCTCAGTATCTCTTGGTCCTGTCTTCAACTTCTGCAAGACACTTAAAGCCCTAGCTCCTCCCTTTTGGTATCTATTACGCCCAGAATTATGGAGGTCTCAAGTATTTGCTTGGGTATCATATGTTTGCTTAGACTATCTTTTCTTGTCTAAAGAAAGTTTTCTGATGATTTCACTCAGGACTTTTGAGACCTGCAGGTAGAAATCCCAAGCCAAAACTAATCAAATGTGGGTGATGAAATCACATTCCTGCACTTTGAAGGGACAGGTAAAAGGGAGTTGGAACAGTTGGAACATGGATCTGTGGTAGACCATGCCTGGGTGGACAGATAGCCAAGGACAATGCAGAGAAATCCAGGGATTGGTTTAGTGTCACCTCAGAGAAAGATTTTTACCTTTTTTTTTTGGCAGTAGGGTAGAGAAGATACTGAGGATCAAGTTTAGGCCCCTCCAACTTGCTAGGTTTGTGCTCTACTACTTCAGCTCTTTTTTTTTTTTTTTTTTTTTTTTTGCATTGTTTATCATAGAGGTAGAGTCTTGCTTTATGCCCAGGCTTACCTGGGTTGATTCTCTCACCTTTGTTGCCCACCTTGCTAGGGTGACAGACAGTAACTTTGCACTGAGCCATTGTGCTGGTATAACAAGCCTACACCACCATGGCCAGCCATTAGTTGAGATGAAGTCTTGCAAACTTCTTTTTGTCTTGATCTGTCCTGGAATTGCTGGAAGTGCTGAACTCATCAAGTTTCCCAGCAGACAGGTGGGTAATTCTGATGTAGCCTTAAGTTCAAGCCCGTCTGCCAGTCAGGTGAGTGCTGAGGAAGGCTTCAGGCCAAGGCCTCATTAAAGGGATTGGCCAGAAGTAGTCAGCATCCAACTCATGACTACCAGAGAATTTCTAATGTAGGAGCTCCAATCTGACGGGAACAATTTGGGGGACATTCTAGATTTGTCCAGGAAAGGCTTCCCTCACCTTCCTACTGTAGACTGGGCAGAAGCGAAGGGATATGAACTGAGACATCTCTGATTCCAGAGCCAGGAAAACAGGGTGGGGGGGTGTTTAGGCCAGGCAGGGCCTTCCCCAGGAGGGAAGTGGCAGCTACCACACACTGGAATTCTGAGAATCTGCAGGCTGGTTGTGCTAGGCTGAACTCTCTATCAACCACTGTTTACCCCCCAGGTAGTTTGGGAAGGACAAACAAGTCTGAGAGCCTGAGATCAGCAGTGTTCACACTAATACTTATGGCTCCAAGTTAAGTTCTGAAGGGGGAAAAGAAAGGAAATCGAGAATATGGCTTGCTTTTCTCATTGTGTCCACTCTTGCCTTTATATCCCAGAGATATAAGTCCCTTAGATTGGACATCTCATGAGACAGGGAAAACCCCATGGTTCTCTGGTGGGAATGACTGTAGCCCATGCCCTTGTTGCTCCCTTGGGCCATGTTGGGAGAAGTGAGAGCTAGAAAGGAGTGCCAGAGAATGGAGGCTCCCGTGAGGCCCATTCTATTGACTGAAAGGTAAAAACATGCCTTTTCTGACCTTCTGTCTTGACCATGCACCTCTGTCATTCAGGTAACTGAGACCTTGAACCATAATCCTCCTACTTCTCCTTCCAAATAGCTGGGATTACAGGCATGTTGCCACCCTGTTTGGCCCAAACTCAGAGAACTTTTGTTCTCTGGTCTCTGCTGTGGCTTCAAGCAGGTCAAGGATGTCGAGATTGATCAGGTCTTCCTGGAGGTGCAGGTGTTGGGGCAGGTGGTTGGTAGGTAAACACAGTCTACCCCAAGGGCAGAGGTTTTAAACCCAGCTGTCTCGCCAGGGCCCTGACTCATTCCTGATGGAACCTACTTCCTTGGGCTCCTCAACAGGTGCCCCACGGGCATAGCTAGATACTCCTTCATGTTTGGAGAAGTATGTCTTTGGTCTCATGTCTGCCAGAACAAACCTGTCAGGACCAAGAGTCAAAACTGGTCCAGAGTTTCAGTTCTTCAATAGAAGAAGACTCCATTGAGAGGTCTGGGATGGAGTTAGTTTGGGGTACATTGAAGAAAATTAAGGAATTTTTAAAGTTTTCTAAGTAACTTGTCATGCCTGGAGAACTTTGAGTAGAGATAAATGAATTAAATTAAAGGGGAAAAAAGTCATGCCGCCAAGCTCTTATTCTTTATCTGCACAGCATGGGGGCAAACTTACCTGTACTCCTTGTGGTAAGGAGTGTCCTTATTCTAGAAGTGAGGCCAGGAGAAATAGTGAGGCTCTCAGAGCCTCTGGAAGAAATTGGTGATGGTCACATTTTGATTATTTGAGGAGTCTAGATTTTAAGGGGACACACGTACGCACACACACACATTATATGTGTAAATATATCCATCCATTCGTGTAATTAGCTACCTAAGCATCTGTCTTTCAAACATCTATCATCGACCCATCTATCTACTACCTCTGCATGCATACTTCAATCTATTACTATGTCTATGCAAGTATCTATCTACCCAACTATCCATCTATCTGTCTATCTATCTATCTATCTATCTATCTATCTATCTATCTATCTATCTATCTATCCATCTATCTATCTATCATCTAGAGAGAGAGAGAGAGAGAAAGGGAGAACATGAGCGTTACTGTGGAACTGTTTGAGGGGATGATGGGATGTAGAGAGAAAGGGAACGACAGAGGACAATAAGAAAAGTTTTCTTTGGCTGTTTTTTTATAAGAGCAGGTGATAACGAGGTTAGAGTAGCAAGAAATGATGGTGGGGTAAGAGCAGCCGATGGCTGGGACTGGAGTGTGTCTTGGGAGCTAGAGAATGTGGCCGATTGCAGACTTGGTTTGGAGGTAAGGGGTAAGAGCAGGAGTAAGGGCAGGAGTTGAGAAGAGATGATGGTAAAGGCAGTTAAGGTCAGGGATGTGAGTTTGAGGGACTGATAGCATCAAAGTTGCAAGGTGAAGGACAAAATTTGGACAGGAGGAAAGACTTTACAAGGGAACAGAACAGAGAGAACAAGAACCCTGGGAAGGCAAGTGATGTCACCAATGGCTGGTATCCAACCCCATAGTACTGAGGTAAAGCCATCCCTCCCTAGGGGAGTATACCAGATGTGGCAGGTAGGAACCAGCAGCTTTGGCCCAAAACAAGAGTGATATTTCTGTTTCTGGAGCTCTAAGGTCAGGTATTATGGTAGTGTAAACTTCTGTTGTGACTTGGCATCTGCTGCCTGCCGCCATTTACCAACTGCAACAGGAGACCAGAGCGTAAGGATTGTTGCATCCTTGTCCTAAAACTAGGGCCTTCAGAAGGGGAGCAGGCAAGCTTTGTAGCTCACAGTGATGCCAGGAATACCCAAATGTCTTCTCTTGAGGCTGTTTTGGTTCTTTGGAAAGAACCCCTTGGACTAGCATGAGGGACAGGCCTTGATTTATCATTCAAGATGGCAGTTGGGGAGCTATGTTTGTCTCTCCTTCCTCTTCACCCAGTGGTATCCTGTGTGAAACCAGTAGGGAAGAAACCATGAGAAACAGCTGGAAAGATATGATGAGATCTGTAACAGGCTAAAATAAAAGATCAAAAGGTAGGAGATTACCTGAGGGCCTGGTGTGTAGCCTGCACTTTAGAAGTCATAGGAAAAAAAAAATTCTGGAAGGGATGAAACACAGGTATGTGAGGCTAGATTAATTTCCCAGATTAATTAGAAGCAGTGCCCATGGTTTCCTGGAAAAAATATACTTTGAAACAAAATTATCATTGGCATTTGTGTAAATATGTGTCCAAATTCTTTTCCAGAAATGCCTAAAGTCTTTTTTTTTTTAATTAAGCCAAAGAAACTTTCCTTGGCCGAAAACAAGTGCCATCTTGTCTTTGGGGAAAGATGGTTCAAGACTAATTTGTTCAGTTGAAGAGAGGTCCCAGTAGGGAGCCTGCTTTGAATCCATTTGTGTCAGGAAAAAGGACATTCAGACACAGGAATATGGAAACAGTGCTATTTTATATCCTTCCTAGTCTTTGTTCTAATAACAAGATGGGATGTCAATATTTTTTCTCACATCCTGGAAGGATTTGAAGATGAAGCCCTTCCCTTCCTGCTTTCAAGAAGAAAAGCCAGCTTTGTAGAGAGAGAAAGTGAGGATGGGAGATACTTTAAAAAAAAAAAGCTGAATGAAGCTAAAAACAATGGTTTAACATTTTAGTTTAATCCAACTCAATCAGGACTTGGCTTGGAGACAAGCCCTGGCCAGGCTGAGAAAGAAAGGTGGGAAGACAGGCCCCTCGGACTTGGCTTCCTGTGTCTGCTGTGGTTTCCTGTGGCCAACGCTGAGAGCAGACACACCTTCCTCCCAGAGCTGTTCCCATGGATCTTGAGAATGGCTTTTCTTAATCCCTAGGGCAGCTCTACCACACAGCCAGGTCCTTCTGTACATTGTAGAGACTGGCAAGGGAGGAAAGGACCCGGAGAGAAGAGAAACAAGGGAACTTGTCAAGAGCCTGACACCAGCCTCTCCTCAGGCAGGATCTCAGACCTAGCTCCTCAGACTGGTTACCTTCTCAAAAACAACGTGTGATAGAAATCTAAATCTATATGTTTCTTTTGAGATAGTTCTGATTTTTTTACTTCCAAGAAGGGTCAACAGAACATTGTCTTACAAACCACAAACTTTTCCCAGTGCATGTTAATACTTCTAAAGATGCCTTTTAGAATTCTACTGTGAATACCACCATCAACTTTGACCCCAGGCTGGCTATTTTAAATATCTTTAAAATTTCTTTAATCATTACTATAAAAGTACAGAGGGATGATAGTTACATAAATCAGGTAAAGAGTATGTTTCTTTTTGGACAGTATCACTCCCTTTATTTTGAATATCTGAGCGTTATCTGGTGCAGGCATTCTTCCTGCATGGAACATATTTGATTTCCTGAATCACTTCTTGGTAGAGACGCTCCCTGTTATAGCACTGGGCCATGGTTTGGATTCAGAGCCTCTCCCTGTAGAGCAGGGGTGGGCAGGCTGATTGGTTGAAGGAGACCCTCCATTCCAGGCCATACCTGATACCTGGCTTTGCTTCCTTCATATTTTAGAAGGACAGAGAGACAGATTTCCTCTGAGGATCTCTCCCTGCCTCCCACTCCCTTCAGCTTCTGAGATCTCCAATAGCATCTAGAGACTTCTTTGTCTCGGTTGCATTAAGGCCTCTGTGGGCCCCGATTCTCACTTCCCGGGACGTCCTGTTGGTGAACTCCAGTCAGAACTGAGAATGAGCCAGGAGTGGAGAAATCTTAAGAAGAGACAGAGACAAACGGAGCTGACCTTGCTCTCTGGCCACATGCCTTCAATTGAAGGCCTTCCCCATTTGGAAGATTCTAGCATATAAATGAGTTAGCCAGATCCTTGGGTGTAGTGGAGGACAGGAAGGGTCTGTGTATGTTTTGTGTATACTTTATGGCTTGAAGGCTTAACCAAGCTTTAACCCTGACCAATGAAGATTTGACTTAATGATCTCCTGACATTATTGAAGTTCATTTAGCCAAACATTGTTTTTTACTTTCAGGATAGTCCTGGATAAATTACTCAAGATAGTCAATACTTAACATATATATATATATATCAGAGCCGGGTGCAGTGGCTTATAGCTATAATCCTAGCTACTCAGGAGGCTGAGATCTGAGGATAGCAGTTCAAAGCCAGCCTGGGCACTAAAGTCATGAGACTCTTATCTCCAAGTAACCATCAGAAAATCAGAAGTGGTGCTATGGCTCAAGGGGTAGGGTGGTAGCCTTAAGCTGAAGAGCTCAGGAACAGCGTCCAGGCCCAGAGTTCAAGCCCCACAACCAAAAAACAAACAAAACCCCCAATAACGGCTTTATGGGAAATGACTGTGCCCAACTGTAGGCTGTGGATATTCTAAGCATGTTTTAAGGTAGGCTGGGTAAAGCCATAATGTTTGGTAGGTAAGGAAAATCAAATGTACTTTCAATTTAGGGTATTTTCCATTTCTAATGGGATTTATCAGAATGAATCCCTATGATAAATCAAGGACCATTTGAATATATTTCTTGGAGACTTTCTTTTTCCTCCCACTGGAAAAAGATATGGAAAGCTAGAATCCTTTGTTTCCTAGGGTTAGCCCCAGGAAATAAATTGGGTTTGTTATTCAAGATGGCAAACAGAAAAGCGCGGTGCCAGTGACTCATCCCTGTAATTCTAGGTATTCAGGAGGCTGAAACCTGAGGATTGTGGTTTGAAGCCAGCCAACCAAGAAAGTCCATGAGACTCTTATATCCAGTTAACCACTCAAAAGCTACAAGTGGAGTTGGGGCTGAAGTGGTAGAGTGGCAGCCTTAACCACAAAAAAAGCTAGGGGATAGCCCCTAGATCCTGAGTTCAAGCCCCAAGACTGGCATCATCCTCCCCTCCCCATTATGATACTAGTAACAAATAAATAATGACATAAAAACAGTAACGGGAAAAAAACTTTAAAAAAGAGAGTAATCTTTGACGATGACTCCATATATCCATAATGGGCTAAATAAAAACTTTTTTACTATGGAAAAAGAAGGAGAGCCATGATGAGTGGATAAAAGGGTTCAATAATTTCCTCAGTCTGCACAGTGATTTGGAAACACTGAGGGATGGAATAGATTGGGAAATGTAGGTTCTCCGGACACCTGAACTCAGGGGAGTTCTTAGGGTTGGCCTAGCCACAGAGGTAACAGGTATAGAGCCAACAGGCATGATGGGAGGCAGAAACAAAACTGGAGCTGGGGATCCCTGAAGTACTAGAAAAGAACAGCTTTCACCCCAGGGAAGACATGGAACAGCCTTGTCCTCATCAATCATGAGAACTGTCATCTGAATGTGGGCGTTTGTGCCCAGGAGGGAAGCCCTGCTTCTCTGACTCCCAGCTTGCTTGCTGGAGTGAATGACAAGATCATACAAACGCCGACAGAACCGTCAGGAATTGGGAAGCGCAGAGAGAAGCAGGGATACAAGTCAAAATGAACGGATCCCTCAACCTTTAAAAAGTCTGCAGCCTGAAGTGACCAGTCAGGAAAACTATAGACTAAGCATAGTATTTTGAGATTATGGGGGTGTGATCAGTAAAAAAGCTGAAAGTGGAAATCAGAGGTGGGCGTCTCCTTAAACTGCAATACAGGGAGTGCTTGAACTTAGTGCAGGCTTGGCTTGCCCATCAAAACCCTGACAAGCTGCTTGGCCTTTTAAACACATACCTGTATTGCACTGGCTCATGACAAAGAAAAAAAGATTGAATGAAAAGACATGTCATTAGGTTTCAACGTCCCCGATCAACTACAGGATGATGGTGACAAACACCTCCTGAATGCCACCTCTGTTCTCTCTATCCTTTCTTCAAAGAGAATGTGTCCCTTCCAGAGAGGTGTTCCTGCCTATTTTTAGTGCAAGTAAATCAGCCTAAGATGGGAACAGAATGCTTATGAGGCCAGATCTTAAGTCCCCAGAGGTCAAGAGAGCTAAAGCAAGCATTACCGACAGTCCCTTCCCTCATTCACAAAATGGCACAGTAGCCTTTGGCACACCCCTGAATAATGCCTGCATCTTGGTGGTGTAGGAGAAAGGTTTCCATATACGCTATTTTCTCCTTCCTTCCTTCCCTTCTTTATTTCTTCACTCCCTCCTTTCTTTCATTTACTCCTTCCTTTGATCCTATCTTTTAAATTTTTTTTTAATTTCTCCCCTTCCATCTCTCCCTCTTTTTTCTTTCTTTCTCTCTTTTCTTCCCCTCCCTTTCCTTCCCCTCCCTTTCTTTTCTTTCTTTCTCTTCCCTCTCTTCCCTTCCAACTTCCCTTTCCTCCCCTCCTCTTCCCTTCCCTTCTCTTCCCTTCCTTCCCCTCCCCTCCCCCTCCCTCCCCTTTCTTCCCCTTCCCTTTCTTCCCCTCCCCTCCCCTCATCTCCCCTTCCCTTTCCTTCTCCTTTCCATTTCTTCCCTTTGGAAGAATTGCTCCATTTGGATTGCCTTGACAGAGTCCTATCTGTGAAAGCAGACAGCTGTCACTGAGGAATAGAAGCCCTTGTTCCCAAACAGGAAGTCACCAGCTGTGTGTCTGAGCCCTGGCTCCCTCTCTTGAAGATTTCAATCCCTCAATACACAGAATCACCTCAGCAAAGTCACATCCTAGTGGTCATAGGAATCAGGTGAAAATTTTTTTTCCTTCAAGTTTTGCTTCCCCTGAGTATTTGTGTGGATGGAATCAGAGCTGGTGGACAGCAGTCAGTCATTAACCCACAGGAATTACATTTGAGAAGTTCTGTGCAGTGTCCTCATGACCATGTAGCAACAACTGATCTACTGCTGGTTAGATCTTAGTTCCAGTGTCCAGTCCTTGTCTCACTATAGGAATGAAAAGAAACCATGTCCAGGCTGTACTTGACCCTTTGCCCTTCATCCAGAGCTGTGTGTATGGTAGTAAAGGGTGCTGTAAGAATTTGCCCTTATAGTTTATTCCTTTATGGTTGCTTTACTTGTCTTCTATTCACTTATTTTTTTTTATCTTTAAGTAGCTGTATCAAGGGGTTTCAGTTCAACAAATCAGTTTATAAGTACAATGCGTCTTGTTTATTACACCCTTTCTATCACTCTTCACCATCTTTCCCAAACCCATCCATACCCTCAAGTTACATGTCCCATTTTTCACATGTATACATTGACGTTAATGATGGTGTTCATCTGCCTAGCTTTTATTTGCCCACTCTCCTCATAACACCACTACCGCCCCCAGGGGGAAAAAACCCCACCATATTCAGCTTCCTGGTATTCGTTTGTTAAACTGTAAGTTAGTTGTTCAGAGGAGTTGCGCCATTGGAGACATCCTCTGAGCATACCATACTTGAGCCAGTTTATTTGTAAACCCAGAGGCTTAGATTCACACACACACACACACACACACACACACACACACACACACACACACACACACTCAGATATTTACATGGGTTTTGAACCTTGCAAGGTGGGCCCTTTTAATAAGCAAATTTATTCCAAATGACATTCCTGATGTTCATACTTTAAAAAAAATAGTGAACATGATTTTTTTGAGTTTCTATTTGGAATTCTTTTTATTAAGTCAGTGTACAAGTAGGGGTTCGGTTCTACAAGTCAAGCTATGAGTGTAGTGCATCTTGATCAGTGTGTCCCCTTCCGTCATTCTCCCCCTCCTCATCTTTCCCAATACCATCTCTGCCCTTAAGGTTTTTTGTTTTGTTTTTGTTTTTGTACTGGCATTGGAGCTTAAATTCAGAGCCAGGGCATTTTCCACTGCTCTTTTGCTCAAGGCTTTCCCTCTACCACTTGTTCTGCACTTCCACTTTCAGCTTTTTTGCTGCTTAATTGGAAATAAGAATCTTTTGGATTTATCTGCTCAAGCCGGCTTCAAACCGGCTCATTCCCCAGTTCTCAGCTTCCTGAGTGGCTAGGATTACAAGAGTTCGCCATTGTAATGTTCATATTTAATAAAATAAAAACATCATGGAATTCCCTTTAACATTATTTTGAATACCTTTGTTGCTTTGAATTTTTTCTCCCAAAGGAATTTTTTAATGTAACTTTATTGAAGTATAGTTTACACACAATGAAATGTACAGACTTTTTAAGGGCTTGATGAGTTTTGAGAAATACAAACTATAGCTGTATAAATTTTACCACCACAAAATAATACATTATATTCACCATACCAGGAAGTCCCTGATATATAGTTGCAATTCTTTAACTTTTTAGCTTGGATTTATAAGTATCCAAAGGTGACTTAAGTAAGAGTTGAGTCAGTGGCTTTGCCTAGCATGCATGAATCCCTGGGTTCGATTCCTCGGTACCATATACATAGAAAAAGCTAGAAATGGAACTGAGTAAATTCGCCTTGAGCAAAAAGAAGCTAAAGGACAGTGCCCAGGCCTTGAGTCCAAGCCCCAGTACTAAAGTGGAGTCAGTAGGGTGGCTAAAGTGACAAATGTACTTTGAATATGTGATGATTTGTAGATTGTTGCAACTTCTGATTTCTAGGTGATGGAAGACATCTCAGCCAGATGGGTCTGCAGCCTCTAGGAGTGGCTGTCTCGATGGAAAAGCATTCTTGATCAGGGGTTGCTAACTAAGAATATGGGAGTGAGCCATGTTACAGCATTACAGGACTGGCTGCTGGACCTCTGTGCTCCAGAGGTCCCCAAATAGAAGGCTTCATGGATCCTGGCCTGCTGTGTGTGGAGACCTCACGATGCTGTCATCTTTCTCCCCTCCACCCCAGGTGTTCGTGTTCTGCCACGGCCTCCTGCAACTCTGCCAACTCCTCTACAGTGCCTACTTCAAGAGCAGCCTCACCACCATCGAGAAGCGCTTCGGGCTTTCCAGTTCTTCCTCGGGTTTCATTTCCAGCTTAAATGAGGTGAGCAGAAGACACTGGGCCATTAGACTCCTATTGTGCCTCATCCTGACCACAGGATATGGGCGATGCAGAACAGAGGGTTGGGTGTACAGAGACCTCTCCAAAGAGACACAGAATGCAACTACTAGACTTTCTGTCAGGAGGCTTGACTCTGGTAGTGCCTCAATGCTGTCATCACTCACTCAAGGAAATAAGTCTCTGTCATGTGTGTCATCGTAGCCTTGTCTCTATGTCCCTGTCCCTGACATGTATGTCAGCATAGCCTTGTCATTATGTCCCTGGCATGTGTGCCATTAATCATCATCTCCTCCTCCTCCTCGTCCTCCTCCTCGTCCTCGTCCTCCTCCTCCTCCTCCTCCTCCTTATCCTCCTCCTCCTCCTCCTCCTCCTCCTTCTCTTCCTCCTCCTCCTCCTTCTTATCAGTTATAGGGCTTGAACTCTGGACTACTACTGTCCCTGAGCTCTTCAGCTCAGGGTTAGTGCTCTACCATGTTGAACCACAGTGCCATTTCCAGTTTTCTGGTGGTTCATTGGATAAGAGTCCCATGGACTTTCCTGCCTGGACTGGCTTTGAACCATGATCTTCAGATCCCAGCCTCCTGAGTAGCTAGGATTACACGTGTGAGACACCAGTGCCTGGCCATCACAGTCTTCTTTTCCTGTTGACTCTAGACAACAGCTTCTGGATCGTCTCAACACAGTAGTGTTGTAGGTTTCTCTGCCTAATCAACCACTGGAGCTGGCACGGTAGGTGAACCCTCTCCCAGCTCAACCCAGATGGTAACCACATCTTGGACTTCCCATGATACATTCTTGTTCTGATTGACGAGATAAGAATATCAATACAGGAACAATTGGCTTTTTCAAAGGGCAGTGTGTAGCTGGCTGGGACATGCCTCATGTTCTATTTAAGATAGAAGGAAGTCTGGTGAACGAGGGGCATTTCTCCAGAGCTGTGGCCTACACAAAATGAAAATAATGTTACCCATTTAAAGTTTCTCTTCCCTGAGCTCAGATAAACTCTTCATGAATCTGACTTTAGATCATGCCCACGGGCATGAAGCTAAACAAATACCATCAGATAGTTTGTTCCTTTGACCTGAAGATCCTAAGTGTATGATTGTGTGCCACTATTGCATGTTTGCAAATGTTGTGTGACTGTGTCTACCTGTAGAGGCATTTGTGTGTCCATGTGTTGTGTCTGTGTCTGAGGATTTGTATTCTGTGTGTGTGTGTGTGTGTGTGTGTGTGTGTGTGTGTCTGTTTATATGATTGTGTATTTGTGTCTGTGGCTGTGGATATCTGATGATTGGGTGTTACTGCATGTGTGTGTGATTGTATGTGTGTCTGTGTGTATCTGCATCTAGGGATAGCTAGTTATGTGATTGGCCATTGCATCAGTGAGTATCTGAGGATTTGTGTGTGACCTAGGGGTATAAGGAAAACCCACCCTGGTACTGGGGAAAATGGGACCCTCTGGACTGATGAGGAGTGTGCAGTATGAGCCTTCAGGCTGTAGCTCACAGCCTCAAAGCCTTCTGGGGCTGGGTGAGGTGAAAAAATCACAATCTGAGTATGAAAGTGTAAGGGCAGGGATTAGGAGTTTGGCAAACAAAACAAGCTGTGGCCATCTTGGCCTAGGAAGTGCTCCTCTTGACTGCTCTGAAAACCAGAACTGAGCAAAGTGTGTATGGGGGTGTGTGGGGGTGGTGAGGAGGTTGAGGGGAGGGGATCCTGGCAGATCAGTTCCCAACACCAGCCGCCAGTGCTGTAAGTCCCCCTGTGTTTGAGATATTGAAGAGAAGAATCTGTTTACCTAGGGGTTTTATGACAACTTTCCGAAAGCTTCCCCCACAAATCCAAAGGGATGTTCTTGGGGCATACCGGGACCGAGGAGAAAGTCCTGAAACTCTTTTCTTTTGATTAGAACAGATACGGTTTGGGGATTTGTTTTCTAGTAGGTAAAAAATAGTTCTTTAAAGACTCCAGTGCTACAGAAAAGATGTGTCCCCGAGAGAAACCCATCTAGGTCCCAAGAAAGCGAGAGGGCCTCTACAGATGAATGGGGCCAGGTACCCCATCCTTCTTAAAGCTCCCATTGGGGCGCCTCACCATCTCTCACATAGGCCTCAGTTAGCATTGCCCTCTGATGTTTTGATCAGCTTATGGAAAACGACAGGCAAGCAAGCAAGAAATGAAATCCATGCACAAGAGAATGAGAGGCTGTCAAGCTGAGTACAAGTGGCTCATGCCAGTAATCCAAGCTATTAAGGAGGTTGAGATCTGAGGATTATGGTTCGAAACTAGCCTTATCAGAAATGTCCATGAGACTCTTATCTCCAATGAACCACCGAAAAGCCAGAGTAGAAGTGTGGCTCGAGTGCCAGCCCTACGTGAAAAAGCTAAGAGACAGTGCCCAGGCCCTGAGTTAAAGCACTGGTGCACATGCACATGTACAGACACACACACACACACACACACACACACACACACATGAAGTTATTTCATGGTTTAATGAGATAATGCATGTAGCCTTTTGTTATTCTGGCTGCCAACCCAGAGTCCTTGAGTTCTTTACTTAGGCGCTAGTTAAATTTAGGAGTTTAGTTCTCAGGTGCCAACTGCGATTGGAAGCTTCCCTGGATTTTAGCCCTCCTTCACCCACCACCCACCCCAACCTGAAATTTATCCTAAAATGGTTGAGTTCTACATGTCACCAGCACTTAGTTCTCCTGGACTGTTCTTGAAGGTAGATGGTGGAATGAGTTTCTCATAACAGAAAGAAAACTGAGCGTGGGAGTGGGTGGCCTGTACCAAGACTCTTTGGGAAAGGTTGGCATAGCTCTGCCAGGGCTCTGCTGATGCTTTCTAGTTTTCCTGGGTAAGGTATGGTCAAGTCTCCTTGGGTTGTGGATAAAGACAGGCTCTAGGTCTCACTTGGTCCCTCGGCTCTTTCTGCAGATCAGCAATGCAATCCTCATCATCTTTGTCAGCTACTTTGGCAGCAGAGTGCACCGGCCACGGCTGATTGGCATTGGGGGTCTCCTGCTGGCTGCAGGGGCCTTCGTCCTCACCCTCCCACACTTCCTCTCGGAGCCATACCAGTACACATCGGTCAGCATCGGTGAGTGATTCCCCCAAACAAGGGGATGAATGCAAGGCTCTGGTGCAGCCAGGCGCCAGGCACCAGGGGCTCACGCGTCATCCCAGCTACTCAAGAGGATGAGATCTGAGTATTGAGATGCAAAGCCAGCCCAGACAGGAAAGTCCATGAGACTCTTATCTCCAGTTAACCAAATACACACACACACACACACACACACACACACACAATGTCATGATGGAAGGGTCTGCTGGGTTCTGCTTCTGGAAGCCTCTCTCCTAGCCTTTCCATAAATCACTAGTCATTCATCCTAAGTGCACTGTGATTTTGGATCTGTTTGCATTTAAAGCTGAGTCCTGAGTCGGGTCAGCAAAGGATGGAGACACTCATTGTCCTTCCCCTGTACGTCCTCTCTTCCATCTAGATAAAATGTTAAGACCAGTGGTGAAAGAGTCAGGAGTTGACCTCCCCCCATACATGAAGATGGGACTTAATGAAATCAGGAAGGGAGCCTGGGGCACTGGGGCCAGGCCATGGGGAAGGGCACCCTGCCAGGCCGTCACACACCATGTCCTGTTCAGCCTGGCGCGTCAGCTCCCCACAGCCTAGGCCCAAAGCCCAATAACATTTGCTTTGAATAGCATAGCCATGGGCTGGCGGTTAGAGATGGCCTCGCTCTGCTCCTTGTTAGGGAGGGCGGTAGGATGGGGTTCACTCACTATGACCCCCAGTGGGAAATGTTCTCAGTGCTCATAGTGCTCAGCTCATCTGAGAGAAGATGGAGGAGGCTGTGAGAAGGACCACAGCTTGCCTCACAGGGCCCCAGGGACATCCACAAGCCAGGAGAATGGACTGTTTTGTTTGGGCAAATTCTAATTGCAACAACAATAGGACCGAGCAGTCACGCTCAGTCTGGCTAGGATTGGAGCAACAGCTGGGAATGCTCAAGGCTGAGCTATCTTCAGGGCATCTTCCTAGTGCCAGGAGGTGGGATGGAAGAGGAACTTTGGCCCCAGGAACTGCATCTGGGGGAATCTCACTGGGCCCCCACACAGGGTCCCAACCCAGTGTGCATGGGTATGTGATGTGCTAATAGGAGCAAATAAACATATTCATGCATCTCACTTGGTGGTGGGAAAAGGTTGACAATGTGATTCTTATTTCAAATGTATTTCTATGCACACTTTAAAATGATGCAAGCTTGTCAGGAACAGAACAAATGCATTTCGTTGAATGCAGCTGTGGAACCATGAGGTGACTGAAGTCCTGAAGCTGGGATGGGAGACTCTCTTATAGGGCAGGCTTGGGCCCCGTGCTAAGCCTCAGCTCTTCCCTGAGGAGGGTGTGATAGAACCTCAGAACAGGGGTGAAGGTTGTCAAGGGGTATATCCCCACAGTTAATCCAGTGACTGGCACAGGTGGTGCATGAAAGAGTGGTTCTTAGACCCAGGGCGGGTGGGGACAATGTAGGTCTAGGATCCTTAGGATCCCTAATGAGGAAGCACCCTGCTACATTTAAAGAGTCAAGACGCAGCAGTTCTTGACTTTGGGCTGGGCATCCAGGGGGCTCTGGTCCTCACTTTAGGTCCTCTGCTCTAGTCTGGAGTCGGGCGGGGGGCAGGGGGAGGTTCTTCAGCATGACCCCTGCTCTACCCTCCCCTTTTGTACACTCACCTTTGAGGCTATGAATTTCTCTGGTTGGAGTTTTAAACTGCCATCCTCCTCCGTTTCCAAATCCTCATACTTGTGCAGCTTGGGGAATTTTTTTTTTCTTTTACTAGTACTAGAGTTTGAATTTGGGCCTCTCACTATTGCTTGGCACTCTGCTGTTTTGAGCCACAGCTCCACTCCAGGCTCTTTGCTGGTTACTTGGAGATAAGCATCTCATGTGTTTTCCTTCCTAGGATAGCTTCAAACCACAATATTCCCAGATCTCAGCCTCCTACGTGGTTAGGGTTACAGGCATGAGCCCCTGGTGCCCAGCAGAGCATGGTGGCTTTGGTGTGATGGAAAAACCATATACTACAACTTTCAATTCTAGCTCAGCCATTCAAGTCTTAGGGGAGCAACTTTACCTTTTAGAACCTCTTTACCTGTAAAACAAGAACAGTAATACCTTCACTTTCAGTGTGTTTTGAGAGAAAAACTAAAGTGAAATAGTATAGGTAAAGTGCCTGGCGCAAGTTAGCAGTTAAACAGATTTCTATTTATCTACCCCTTGTGGTATTTGAAATCTGTTACTCATAAGTAATGGCCCCTAGACTTATTATCATAGTAGACTGCTGACTTTCTCCCTGCTTCGAGCACAACTATTCTCAAAACAAACATGGGAAATGGAAGAATAACTATGTGTTTTAGTAAATAAATAAAATAAATAAATAATTTTTAAAAAATAAAGAAGGGTTGAACATTTGTGGGAATCATGGCAACCTTTAACAACTAATTGGTAATTTTGAAAAAGGCCATGCATGCAGACATTTATGGATGTTTAGATTTTCTAAATGTCAGTGGGGTCCAGAAATGTGCCCTGGTGCTTTGGCAGAAGAGACTAAGAGACCCAGCCAAAGTCTTGTCCAAGTCTCCATCTAGAAGGCACACAGAGACTTAAGTAGATGGGAAACGGGCCAGCTGACCTGAGTTCAGTTTTCCCCGGAGATAACAGAAAGGTCTTTGGAAACTAGTATCTTCGGGGACTAGGTGTAAGCCCCTTCCAGAGGGAAGTCTGCCTTGCCAGACAATGGATATATCCCGCCCAGCAGGAAACTTCTCAGAGATTAAGCAGGAAAGGGGAGTGGAGATTGTATTTTTGAAAGAGCCCAGAAAAGAAAAGGAAGAACCACTTTCTAGTTATTCTTAAAGCTTCCAGGCCTCCACCCACTGTTCACTTATCCCAAGGTTGTGTCTGGGAAGGAAGGTGATGGAAAGTTGCCAGAATGGGTTCCTAAGGGACTGTACCCCTTCCTCTGTACACTCCCCCAGAGCACATGAGCCACGAACACAGAGTCCTGACACCCAGCAGTGGTGTGAAATGGAGAATCCAGGAGGAAAGCGAAGGGCACCTGGTGTGCAGGGGACAGTGTGTGTGTGTGTGTGTGTGTGTGTGTGTGTGTGTGTGTGTGTGTGTGTGATCCATTTGTGTGTAAGGAAGGGATTTCTAGTTTGCAGTATGACTGCCTGGATATGGAAAGGATGGATGTAGAGATGGAGGTTGAGTGGAGATTGAGAATGAGAGGTATATATGGAGCCAATATCGGGAAGTGGATAATGGAGGTATGGTAATATACAGAGTGCAAGTATGACAGAAAATTGGGGGAGTGTGCATATGTGTGGGTAGGGATGTGGAGCAAAGTGGTGGGTGATAGGTGGCTGGAAGTTACCCTTAACTGCCAGTCAGGTAGGGGTGTATCTACTAGGGATAGGGGGTGAGGGGATGGCAGTCAGTGTGTCAGTGTGAGAGTTACACAACTTGTCCAGTTGGATGCATTTAACCTGAAAATGGATGAGGGAGAGAGAGAAAAAGTGAAAGAATCTCAAGACACATGGGTGTTATTAATTCAACTGAAAAAGAAGTAGCTATGAACAGATGAGCTGAGCAAAACCTAATGAGATTTGATGGTCCACATTTTTTTCAAATGCATGGCATGGGGTGGGAAAGAAATAAACAGGAAGACATGATAGAAAACACGTGGCTGCTTGTGCCGAGTACCAGGCAGGGAAGGCCAGTGAAACAGCAAGGACTCCAAAGAGCCAGTGTTCTCTATGGCAGCGGGGTGGTAGATTCTCCCAAGGCCCCAGCAACTTGAACAAGCAACTTGATCCCATCAGGTTATTCCAACATCTGTCTGAAACCCTTCTCCAGGCCTAAAAAGATGACCCTCATTTCTCCAGGGTATTCAGCCCTCTGGCCTGATGAGGACCCAGGGAGAGCATGATTCCCTTCCTGTCTCTGGCCCCGTGGAACATGTTCGGTCATGTTCTTTATCAAGAATGAAGCCGGTAGCATGCCAGCTTCAAGCCAACAGTCCAAAGGTCTTGGAGGCAAGCTGTGACATACTCCCCTGGTGAGAGTAGGCCAGTTGTGGTTTACCCAGGGCAAAGGGAGCATCTCCTTGGAAGTTGACATCTATGCATACGAGTCGGTGGCTTTGAGTAATCTAAGGAACCAACTACTATCTGGCTGGGGACTATGGTTAGGAGAAACCATTGCTACCAGGCCAGGAGTTCAGCCTAGTGGTAGAGTGCTTGCCTAGCATGCACAAAGACCTGGGTTCGATTCCTTGGTACCACATACATAGAAAAAAGCCTGAAATGGTGCTGTGGCTCAAGTGGTAGAGCTCTAGCCTTGAGAAAGCCCAAGGACAGTGCTCAGGCCTGAGTTCAAGGCCCAGGACTGCCAAAAAAACAAACAAACAAACAAACAAATAACAAAAAAAAACCTCACTGTTTGAGAAACCATTGCTACCCCTGCCCAGAGAACTTTGGGCCTTTAGAGATGCAGAGGAGGCAGGGAGGATCTGTCCACTCTTTCTGTCACACCTACTAGAGCAGAGGCTACTGGCTGAATCCAGACACCTCCTATGGCTTAAAGGCTTTGACATGTGGACCCCAGGGTTTATCTAGGCACTAGTCTCACCCTGCCACCCCTTCCCCCAAGAGGTAGGGAGCTAAAAGGGAGAGCTTCCTATAGGGAGTATAGATTTTGGCAGGACTCAGAGTGAGCTGGATGGCTCAAATATTGAAAGTAGGGGAACAGCCAAGAGGAGTCATACAATTCATCCTCCTTGGCTGGAAGCCTTCCTTGTAGCCTTGGGTCTAGTTCTGAATTTTAGTTCCCGGACTGTGTTCACAGCCATTCTTAGACTTGGAATCATGTCTATGCTCCACCTTCATCCTGAGGACAGGCCATCAGGCCGTGGAGACACACCTGGGAACCTCCTCGGGCGAATGCATGTGAACTCTCCCTGAAGACACTCCAGCCACGTGTTCCCATCTGGTCTAGCAGGATATCATGAAAGGCTTTGTCAACAGGCTTCTTCCAGTCCCTAAACAGCTTGTTATTATGGCTTCCTGCTGCTTTTAGAGCCCTACTAACATAGGAAATGAGATGGGGAATGGGCATGAATGGCTTTGGATGAACTCATGCCATTTTGTGTTTAATTCAAAGAGCTCATTATGGGCCTAGTCCTAAAGTGTAAATCTACCTCATACCCAGGGGGAATGGGTGGGGGAAAGTTACTAATGAAGCTTGCCCTTTGTAGATTGTTGAAGTCAAATGGCTCTCCTGAGCTGCCACCCTACCTGTGTGGGAACAGTCGTGGCTCACGCCTGTCATCCTAACTACTCAGGACGCTGAGATCTGAGGATCTCAGTTCCAAGCCAGCCAGAGCAGGAAAGTCCATGAGACTCTTATCTCCAATTAGCCCACATAAAGCTAGAGATGGAGCAGTGATTTAAGTGGTAAAGCAGAGAAGCTGATAGATGGTATTGAGGCCCTGAAGTTAAGCCATCTATCATGACACAGGTGTTGGCTTTTTTTATATCATCTTTTATATATCTTTTTTTGTTATTATTGTTTTTTTAATTTTCTGTCAGTTGGATCTTGAAGTCTGGGACCTGGATGCTGTCCCTAAGCTCCTTTTACTCAAAGCTAGCACTCTGCCACTTCCCACTTTTTCTGTGATTAGTTGGAGGTAAGAGTCTCATGGATATTCCTGTCTGCTTCAATCCTTGATCTTCAGATCTCAGCCTCCTGAATAGCTAGGATTATAGGTGTGAGCCACCCATGCCAGGCTTGTTTCTTTATGTTGGGAATACTCAAAAATCACATTTTGAAAAGTACTCAATGGTTGCCATTGTGCATTATTTTAGTGGTCATATATTTAGTTGGAATTCATCATCATATTTTTAATTATCATACAGATATTACAAGGCATTATTCTATTTTGAAGGTGAGGAGACTGAAGTTCATAAAGGCACCTGACTCACAAACAATAGCATTGAGATTCTAATGTAACTTTCTTCTGTTGTCCCACTGTGTCCCCAGTGACTGTCAACTCTGTTGAGCAGAAAATGATCTTCTCCTCCTTTCTCAAGATAAAACTCACAAAGCCTTTGCTTATAGAAAAGTGTTTTTGCAAAGCAGGTTTACGTTTGGAATAGAAAATGTATTATTACGGGGGGGGTGTGTGTGTGAATGAACAAGGTCTATGATGGGTCACTTCTGATTTGCAAACAAATGACAAGTGACTGAGATCGCAGATGGTGAGTTCAGAACGGCCTGTTCCAGCCCACCAATGGGTGTTGCCAGAGTTTCGGGAAGAACAGCCTCTGAATAGCTGAATTTAGGAAGATGAGGAAATAAGTCCTCAATTCTGAAGGAGGATCTGGGATTTGTGCTGAATAGACCAGGGTTTTGGGCATTTCGGCCACGCTTCTTTCCAGAAACACCCCCAGTCTGTCTCTACTGTTTTATAGATTGCTGCTAGGGTCTGGATTTGCTAACCTCCTTCTTCTAATACCCTACTTGTACGTAAGTTTTATTAGGTGGACCCTCAAGAATCATGACAACGATTGTTCCTTTGCTGCCCTGAGGTTCCCGGCAGAATTACCTCTTCACAAAATGACAAGTGGAGGAAAGCCCTGTTTGCCATGATCTTCTCGTGTCTTTCTAGGTCCTTCTTTCTCTACCCCTAACTCCAAACATTGGACATAGACTTCTTCTTAAGTTCACCATGGCCCCTTGACTGCTGGAGCCTGCCTGCTCTGCTCCATCCCTAATGGGTTTGCACCTGAGGGAAGCAGAGCTTCCTATGTTTTGAAACGGACTGACAAGGTCCAGAAATCAGAACTGAGCACTCTGTGTATTTAAATTGTGTGTTGAGTCAGAGGGTTGACTCACATACTGCTGGGATGGGACTAGGGTAAGCTGGAGGAGGCAGGGAAGGCACTGGCCTGTTTCTAGTTAGTACCATAACCCTGTGAAAACTGGCAACCAGGCCTCTGGTGTCCTGGAGGGGGAAAAATATCAGCTCTTGATGTCCTTGAACCTTCCAGAAGTCTGCCTTGGGAGCAGATGAGAAACAGGCTGACTCTCGCTCATGAAGAATCTTCCCCTGAACCCTGAAAAGGTGGTGATGGTGGACTAGGGTAGTGTTTGGTGGTAGCTGGACCAGGTTGGCTTTTTTCAACATTAATACAGGATTTGACATGGGAAGATAGGAGAAGCTTGGGGAGATAAAACATTCCAGATAAATGTCCAGGTATAGGATTTAAGAATTCCTATGCTAGGTGGCAAGCTAAGGGAGGAAGTGAGGAGTACAGCCCAGATAGCCACTCCCCCACACCAGTTCTGTGGACAGGAGCTATCCACTGTCACGGTCGCTAAATTGAAAGCCTGTCCATATGAATGGTCTTATAAAGGTCGCTTATTCCCCTCTTTCTCCTTTCTGTCCCTGACACCTATTTCTGTCTCTTATTTTTAAGAGAAAAACCTAATTATTGAAATTCTAGAAGACTCTGATCTCTGGGGTCATACTTAATCTCTGTCCCTTTTCACAAATTTCAGAATTTTAATCAAGGATGGGCTTAGGTCCATTCAGATTTGGCACAAAGAAAAGAGAGTTCTCTGAGTACGCTTGACTCAATATGGAGGGAAGAACAAGCCAAGAGAAGCTCAGAGAACTTGGATGGAATTGGAGCCAACTGATTATTATTTTTTTGAAGTTCACATTTTTAATAAAAGCAGTTTCTGACATGTAATTTGACATTTTTAAAGTTAATAATAGTTAAGTGGTCCCTAGAGTTTTGCCTTCTGGACATTGCATTAGGTCAAACTTCATGAGGATTTTTGTGGCATTGGTGTAGCATGCAACATGCGCTATGAAGACTTAATAAGACAGTCAACATTTTTTATGATCCTTGATGGCCATTAAATATCCTACACACAAAAAAAGTTTTTGCTGTTCATGCCAGCAACAATGTCCTAATAAATGTGAATTCAGTTAAATAACGAGAACTAGCAAAAGCAAGGAAGGGGTGACATTGTCCAAATAAAATTGTACACATTGCCTTGACTTATGGACTGGTAACCCCTCTGTTACTAATAACAATTCGATTATATTTTTAAAAACTCAGAGACTGGCATTTCATTTTGCCAGGGGAGTTATGCGCGCGCAGGCAGGGTGGGGCTACAACATGGCCTTTGGTCCGCTCCTTCCCTGCTCCAGCAGCGGGGGAGAAGGGCCATGACTGGAGGCCAACCAGTGGTAACCGTGATGGTCATTGTCATAGCAGGGAACCACAGCAACATCCAGGCCGAGCTCTGTCAGAAGCATCAGAAGGATCTCTACCCTAGCCGGTGCCATAGTACCACGCAGGACACCCAGAAGGAAACCAGCAGCATGTGGGGCCTGATGGTATTTGCCCAGCTGCTGGCTGGCATCGGGACAGTGCCCATCCAGCCATTTGGGATTTCTTATGTGGACGACTTTGCGGAACCCACCAACTCTCCCCTGTACATCTGTGAGTCGTGAGTTTGTAGCAGGTGGAAGGGAAGGAAGGGGATGGGGTCTCATGCTGGTGTGGTGCTTGCTGAGGCCCTCCGGACTGAAATGAAGTCCGATGCTCAGTGCCTTACAGCAAAGCTGAACTGAACAGACCTGGTAGGAATGTTGGGGCTGTATTAACTGCCCAGCCTTTGTGGCTTGGGTGAATAGCTAACTTCAGGATTCCAGGTTCCTGACCCACGGGGTGGAGCCAAGCCTATCAATGTACCGTGAGGCTGAAGGTTTACATAAGCTAATATACACGCCCAGCTAGCCCTAGTGTAGACCTTAAACAACAGCTGCTACTCTTGGTACAGGCCCCAGCACACATGTCTTCTCTGTGCGGTCAGCCCAGGAGTGGGTTGGCCCTTAAACAAGCACCCACAAAGAAAGATCACTTATGGCTGCTGGAATGCTCAGATCTTCCCCTTGACCTTTTGAGGGCCCAAATCACATAGGACACACCCACAGACTCACTCCATAACCTCTTGCTAGGGTCACCACGCTCTGTACCCAAGGGAGGTTTCACCCATCAAACATACCGCACCCAGGCTAGCAGGTTTAACTGGTAGGTGGCTGGAGGAGAAGTAGATTGAAGTCCATGTCTTGAATGGTTCTGGCCTTGTCTGTGGGAGATGCCACAGGCATGGGCTTGTTTGTACCAGGGGAGAGGGGTAGGAACCAATAGGTGACATCTCAGGGATTCCCCCTCAGCTTGGAAGTCTAGGATACTGAACTCCCTCAGTAACCCTCAAACTCCTTCCTCCTTGTTTCTGTTTCTAGCCATCTTATTTGCCATTGCCGTATTTGGACCAGCTTTTGGGTACCTGCTGGGCTCTGTCATGCTACAGATCTTTGTGGACTATGGCAGGGTAAACACAGGTAGGTATGTACAGGACACCCATCCCATCACCAGATCCATGGGGTGTCTCCCATGCCAAAGAACTCTTTTTCTTAATTTTTGTTTTTCTTCTTCTTTTTTCTGATAACTCTATATTCTTTACCTCATATAGAGTGTATTTACATGTACAACTGTGGAAGGGTTAGAAGGAGGGCACAGAATCAGAGAAAAAGGACTGGGGCTGGCAGTTTGGCCTAGTGGTAGAGTGTTTGCCTAGCATGCTTGAAGACCCAGGTTCAATTCCTCTGTACCACATAACATAGAAAAAAGCCAGAAGTGGTTCTGTGGCTCAAGTGATAGATCTCTAGCCTTGAGAAAGCCCAAGAACAGTGCTCAGGCCCTGAGTTCAAACCAGGACTGGCAAAAAAAAAAAGATGTTTTAGGCCAAGAATTTGGCCTAGTGGTAAGAGTGCTTGCCTAGCATGCATGAAGACCCGGGTTCAATTGCTCGGTACCATATACATAGAAAAAGCCGGAAATGGTGTTATGGCTTACGTGGTAGAGCTCTAGCCTTGAGAAAGTCCAAGGACAGTGCTCAGACCCTGAGTTCAAGCCCCAGGACTGGCCAAAAAAAAAAGTTTTTTGTTTTTTTTTAAAAAAATGAAAAGGGCTGGAAAAGGGCAGCAATGGAGTGCACTGGACATTGATGAAAGTGAACTATGCAAATTGTGTGTGGAGAGGAGAGGAATGGGCTGGTGGAGATGGAGATGGTGGAGTGGGAGAGAAGGAGGGAACAGATGACACAGTGAAAGAAAATGTACTTATTATTGACATATGTAAATGTAGTCCCATTGTATATCACCTCTAAAACAACAATAAAGCAAATTAGGGGAAAAAAAGAGAGTGTTGGGTTACTAGGAAGCCAGATTTGAAATTTTTGGATGAAATGGTACTTATCCTTAACTATGGACAAGGGACTCAGTCTCTCAAATGCTCAGTTTCCTGGCCGACTCTACACTGGAGGTGTAGAGATGTTATTTCTGTTTCACAGTCGTACTAGGAAGAAAACAGTAAGATGAAAGGTATAAAACATGTATGATCTGTCTGTACCATGGTAAACCCTCTGGAGGCTTTCACCATTACTTGTGCCAATGGCTGGAGATAAAATTAGGTGAGGAGAAAGTATCATTCCTTATGATTTTCTGATGCTAGAGTTTCCTGTGCTGTGGGCTTTGCTCTTTAGAAAGACTAGATGACATGGAGAAGAAATGTTTCCTTATCAAGCTCCTAGCTCATAGCTTGAATTATCTTCATTATGGAGAGAAAGTTAACTAAATACTCCCCGGCTAGGTGCTGGTTGCTTGTACCTATAATCTAGCTACTCAGGAGACTGAGATCTGAGGATCTCAGTTCAAAGCCAGCCAGGAAAGTCCTCATGAGATTCTTATCTCTAATTAACCACCAGAAAACCAGAACTGGTGCTGTGACTCAAAGTGGTGGAGCACTAGCCTTGGGTGAGAAAGCTCTGGGACAGAGCCCAGGCTCCAAGTTCAAGCCCAATGACCAACAAAAAAAATGTCTTTAATCTCTTGAATGGTTTCCCTGACCAATACAGTGAACACATGTATTCATTCAATACTTGTATTCTTTGGTTTCTCTTCAGCTACAGTTAACTTGAGCCCTGGTGACCCACGATGGATTGGAGCTTGGTGGCTGGGCCTGCTCATTTCTTCAGGCTTCTTGGTTCTCACTTCTTTCCCCTTCTTTTTCTTCCCTAGAGCAATGCACAAAGAAGCAGAGGTAAGTTTTTTTTGACAGCCCATGACTCTGTTAATAGACAGGAGTTAGAAAGGGGAGGCATGTGGACTAGAGATGTAACTCAGGTGGTAGTGCTTACTTAGCATGCCTGAGGCTCTAGGGAGGAGGGAGGAAAGTAAGAAAGGACGGAAGAAGGAAGAAAGGAAGGAAGAAAGGCAGGCAGGCAGGGAGGGAGGGAGAGAGGGAGAGAGAAAGGGAAGGAAGGACATTGAGGATCTTGGGCTCGCTTTCTTTCTTTCTTTCTTTCTTTCTTTCTTTCTTTCTTTCTTTCTTTCTTTCTTTCTTTCTTTCTTTCGTCAGTTGTGGGGCTTGAACTCTGGGCCTGGGCATTGTCCCTGAGCTCTTCAGCTCAAGGCTACCACCCTACCCCTGGAGCCACAGCACCACTTCCAGTTTTCTAGTGGTTAATTCCAGTGCAGGGTCTGGCTTTGAACCATGATCCTCAGATCTCAGCCTCCTGAGAAGCTAGAATTATAGGTGTGAGCCACCACACCCAGTTCAGGCTTGTTTTGTGCCAGTGAAGTTGAGGATGGTCACCTGGTGGCAACATGGAGGCTAGGTTGAGATTGGGAGTGGAGAAGGAATGAGAGCTGAAGATCTGAAAGACGCGGGCAAGCTGTGGAAATTCAGCTGAGGAGCAAGAGATCAGCAGGATCAGGAAGGACCTGCCATCGGCAGGCTAGGACACAGGCCAGACTAGATGTTCCTGGAGGGCTTTCAGGAAGAACTCAGCAGTGAACTGTGTTTGGAAAGGGAGATCCGTGTTGGCCTATGTATGAGGTATAAGAAACCCTGAGCCCAGCTGTGGGAAGAGAACTAGTGCAGGGAAAAGGCGGACTGGGGAGTGTGTGTGTGGAGGGTGGGGGGGGGGATGTAGAGAGAGCTGGGAAGAATTTCAGCAGTTGGCAGCAAGTCTTAGTGGTTTGGAGTCAGGCTTACCTGGATTTCAATACAGCATTGCTACTTATACACTAGTTGAGTGATCTGAAGCAAAGTGGCTTTGTTTCTAAATCTTCCTCTTCTTTTAAATACCTGAGGTAAGTAAAGTATCTACCTGGGAAGGAAGTTGTGAGGAGTGAGACCAGGCATGTGGAACAGTGGGCAAGATGCCCAGTGTGGAGTAAGTTCTCACTGAAAAGGAGCGTCTTTCTTCTCCAGGGGTGGAGTTCCCTGGAGGATTCTACCCAAGCCAGAGCTCAGACTCACCCATCGATGTCACAGTTAGACCTAGGTGCTCTGGCTGGCTCGAATACATTCAGAGGCGATTTCTAGTGTCACTGAGACAGTAGTCCCGGTGGTACAGGTTAAGGACTAGGACAGAGCTTAGGGGGCCAGGAACCTCAGACCTCACAGAGGGACACAGAAATGGAGAGTGGGAAACAGGGAGCCATCTAGATCATGGTGTCCCAGAAGCCAGTGGTCACTGGAATCTGAAGGGATAGCCATGACCAAATAGACAAGGAGTGGAGCCAAAGAAGATACAACTGTCACGGGAAAGTTAGATATTAAATAACATGCCCATAGCTACTGTAGGAGGCCCTGGCTCCGAGGCAATCTAGTCTACCAAGAAATACAGGTAGAGCCGGGTACCCGTGGCTCACGCCTATAATCCTAGCTACTCAGGAGGCTGAAATCTGAGGACCAGGGCTCCAAGCCAGCCTGGGCAAGAAAGTCTTTGAGACTCTTCTTCAGTGAAGCCTTGAGCTGAAAAGCTCAGGGATAACATCCAGGCCCTGAGTTCAAGCCCCATAACTGACAACCCCCCCCCCCAAAACAGTTAATTCCCCTTCATAGAACTGCCAGTCCTGAGCCACTGATGGTCAGAAGTCCAGGAATAGGTCATTAACCTTCACCCTTTTTGCTGTCCTCAGAGATCTCCTGCCATAGCGGATGAGGCAAGGAAGATGGAAGAGGTCAAGTCTAGAGGGTCCCTGATGGAGTTCATTAAACGTAACTGTCCAGCCCAGCAGACTTGGGTGGGGGTGGTCAGGTGTGCAGTAAAGTACAGTAAAAGAACAGGTGGTCTGTAACTGGCCCCATCTCCAGGGAGCACCTGTGGCTCCGGAGAACTGAGATCCTGGTGACATCTTTGTAGGTGTCAGGAGACCCAATCCAGGCCCAGTCGGTCTTCACCCCACCCTGTGGTCTGGCTCTTATTATTCTCCCATCTCTCATGATGTAGAAGTAGAAGTTGTGAGAGGAGCTTCCGGCACCATCCATCTACCTCCAGATTTCTTATTTACATCCTTGTTTTTGTCAGCCCATGGGCACATTGAGCCAGAGTCCCCATGTGTGGGATGCCTAGACTGGCATCTTGTATAGCATGGTGCCTTGGGTTCAGCCCTGAGAAGAGGAAGAGAGAACCTGAGGGAGGAGGCAGAGCGATGGGTCCCATCTCGCGATAGTTTGGGGGAGGCACTGAAAGACCTGGCTCCTGACTGCAATCTGCTTGTAGGGTTCCCCCGCATCTTCCTGAGGCTCCTAATGAACCCACTCTTCATGCTGGTGGTCCTGGCCCAGTGCACCTTCTCCTCTGTCATCGCCGGCCTCTCGACATTCCTCAACAAGTTCCTGGAGAAGCAATATGGAGCCTCCGCAGCCTATGCCAACTTCCTCATTGGTACTTCCAGGGGCACTGCAGGGGCTGGGTGGGTCCATCTGAGGGAAGAAGGGCTGGGCCTTGTGCTGTCCATAGCCACAGGCCAGGCCGGATACACACAGGAGACAGAAGGGCTTGCCCAGGAGAAAGAATGTTAAGGACATTTTTCCTGGTTGGCAATCTAGAATGTTCTTGGCAGGTCTGAGACGGCTTGGTGTTCCATTTGGGAGTGGGTGGAGGCTTGGGGCGGCCTTCCTCCCCATCAAGAGCCTGGAAGTCTGATACATCACCAGACCTAACCTAAGAGAGAAGGAAAATGGAAGGGAGGATAGTAGGGAGGGAGGGAGGGAGGGAGGGAAGGGGAGTAAACCAAGTGCCTCCTGGATATTTTCCTTCATCTGCATACATGTGCTTTGGTAAGAGAACATGTGTCCAGTGACTAGAGCTTTACCAAGTGCAGATGCTTAGTCCCACTCAGGGAAATGGATCCAGAATCTACAGGGAGCAGGAGCAGCTGAGGTTGAAAACCATAGGCTTGATCCTCTAAGGTTCAAGTACATTTTGGGCCCCACCAGCAGGTCAGTTTGATCCTGTGGGTCCCCCCACCAACCCAGTCCTGTGGCTTGGACTCTGGGCCTGAACGCTGTCCCTGAGCTCTTCAGCTCAAGGCTACCACCCTATCCCTTGAGCCACAGCACCACTTCCGGTTGTCTAGTAGTTAGTTGGAGATAAGTGTCTGATGGTCTTTAGTGCCCAGGCTGGCTTTGAACTGCCATCCTCAGATCTCAGCCTCCTGAGTAGTTAGGATTACAGGTGTGAGCCACCATGCCCTGCAAGGTGGTTAGGTTATTTAGAGCATGAGATTTGAGGGCCACCTTTACTGTGGCCATAGGGTATAATGTACTCTCTCTGGTCTTAAGTCTCTGACTAGATAGTCAGAAGCCATTACTCCTCCCCTTACAAAACCTATGTAGTTACAATGAGGATGCAGTAGGGGATTCAGTAAGGGAAAATGAAAGTACTGCTTCTAAAATCCTTGCATTCCTCTCAGGAAGGTGACTTTCTAAAGCCAGTAATCTTAGCTACTCAGAAGGTTGACATCTGGGGAAAAAAATCATCATTTAAAACTAGCTGAGTAGACAAGTCTCCAATGAATTAAAAAAAAAGTTATAAGTTATAGAGTAGTTCAAGAAGCAAAGTACCAGCCTTGAACAGAAAAAAAAGCTAAGCAAGAATGTGAGGCTGTGAGTTCAAGTCCTAATACTAGCAACTTTAAAGTGGTAGCTCTCTGGAAGTGCTTAGTAAACAGTTAAATAATTTCAATTAATTAATTCTGTTGTTACAGTTATATAACTGAACATATTGAGAGTTCAGCATACAATGCACCCATCTTTTCTTTCATTTCAATACAATTATGTGAATGTAAAGAGGCACGTAGACATCGTACCTCTGTGCTGCTCTCCTCAGGGTATCTTATTTTGATCTGTGTGTGTCTGAGAGCCTGTATAATTTATCATGTCCCAGTGTATTTTAGATCTAACACATGCACTATTTGTCCCTCCGAGCTTGGCTTGCCTCCTTTAACATGCTTTATTCTAGGTCCATCCATTTCTCTGCCGATGACACATTCTTTCTAATGGCTGTGTAAAAATTCCATTGGGAATAGGTACCCCATTTTGGGGACCATTCATCTATTATAGGGCATCTGAGCTGTTTCTGTATTTTGGTTGTTGTGAACAGTGTGAATGAATCATATTCACAGGCAGTGCATATGGATATGAAGGTGTCTTTATGGTGTCCTGACTCTTGATGTTCTAGGTAGAGGCCCAGGGGTGATATGACTGGGTCATAGGAAAGCGCTTTCTTTAGGTTTCTGAGGAATCTATAGACTACTGTCCAGAATGGTTGTCCTAGTGCTTACAGTCCTATTAATACTTCATGCAGTAAGATTCCTTCCCCCCATCCCTGCCATTCATGACACTGACCATCCTCACTGGTATGACATGGTGTCACAGGGTTGTTTCGATCCCAGCGCATCCTTCTTGGTGATCTCAGCTCCTTCTCACCATTTGTAGGTGCTGTCAACCTCCCGGCTGCGGCCTTAGGGATGCTGTTCGGAGGAATCCTCATGAAACGGTTTGCTTTCTCTTTGCAAAGCATCCCCCGTGTGGCTGCCACCATCATCACCATCTCCACTATCCTCTGTATCCCTCTCTTCTTCATGGGGTGTTCTACCTCCACTGTGGCTGAAGTCTACCCCCCCAGGTAAGGGAAGTAAGGGGGGCACTAGCCAGATAGATTTGATAAAGCCATAGCCTAGATCCTGCTGCCATTATCATGCTTTCAGCCTCCCTGCTCCCCTCCTCTCCTCTCCCCTCACCTCTCTTCCCATCTCCTCATCTCTTTCTCTCCCCTCCACTCTTCTTTCTTCTCTCCTCTTGGTTTGATCTCATCTCTCATATGCCAACCTAGGAAACCAGGTATTAAATAGTATGTTCCATTATGAGGGGCCAGGAGTGTGGCCAAGTGGTGTACTCACCTACCATTGTGAATGAAAATCACAGTGCTCTAGGAAGCTATCAACAATTGGGGTTCTGTTATTTTTTTTTCCCACAGAAGCACCCAAAACTAATTAGCTTGGTTTCAGGGTGAACCTGAGCTTCAGGAAGCAGAAAAGTTATGTCTTAATCTATGTTTAACATCAGCTCCAAGCCAGCTAGAATTACTCATTGAGCTGGTGAAGAAAGGCAAGAGGCTTCTTAAAAAGATTTAGAGAACAATGAAGGCTGTGGTAGATTTGAAATTGGGCAGGTAAGGTGGAGAATGGGTAAAAGAAGCAATAGTGGGTCATAACTTGGAGCGGGAGGAAGGGAGAGGCATGTTGTACGTTTGTATGCTGATACTGGGGCTTGAACATAGGGCATTGTCTCAGCTTTTTCACTCAAGGCTGATGATACGCTACCCTTTGAGTCACAGTTCTACTTTTGGCTTTTTGGTAGTGAATTGGAGGTTAGTGTCTTACAAACTTATCTACCTGGGCTGGCTTCAAACTGTGATCCTCAGATCTCAGCCTTCTGAGTAGCTAGGATTGTAGGCATGAGCCACTGACACCCAGCAGGGTCATAAGTTTTGAGCCAGGTCTTCACATTCAGGAAAGGCCTCTTACCTCTACCAGGGGAAGACTGCTGTTTGTTTGTTCTTGGGCACCATCTTTGGGCACAACTTTTGCTCTTGGATTTTGTCTAATGAGGCTGCAAGATCTGGGAGATGCAATGCCTTTCAGCCTCTGCGTATTTTCATTTATTTATTTGTGTGTGTGTGTGTGTGTGTGTGTGTGTGTGTGTGTTACTAAGGAATCAAACTCAGGGTCTCATGCATGCTAGACAAGCACTCTACCACTAAGCCACATCCCCAGCCCTGCATATTCTCTTTCTTTCTGAAATAACTTCCTCTGAGAGTGGTAGGTGAAGAAGGAGAAGGAGAAGGAGGAGGAAGAGGAGGAGGAGGAGGAGGAGGAGGAGGAGGAGGAGGAGGAGGAGGAGGAGGAGAAGAAGAAGAAGAAGAAGAAGAAGAAGAAGAAGAAGAAGAAGAAGAAGAAGAAGAAAAAGAGCACAAAGAAAGGAGAGGGAAGGTGCTTAGGATGGGCAGTACAGATCTGTACTGCAAATTGACTAGGCAGTCAAGAAAAGCCCAGAATTTTGTTGCCATCTGATCAGACCAAGGTCTAGTTGCTGAACTCTAACTAGGGAAGTTAGTTACTCTATATCGAGCTTCGGTTTTCTTATCCATAGAAGGTCAACAATTAATGGTAAACTTATTATGATAACAAGGAAAAGGCCCTGAGCAATGGATGCCTGGCACTAAGATGCCCATAAATAATAATGATCTTTATTTTAGCACAACTCTAGATTATGGTTTGTCAGTCCCTATCGCAGACTTCCCCAAAGATTACCAAGATCAACCAGTGGGGGGGAAAATATCTCTTTAAGTTCACAGGACTGGCTGGGAGTTTGGCCTAGTGGTAAGAGTACTTGCCTATCATGCATGTAGACCTGGGTTTGATTCCACGGTACCACATACATAGAAAAAGCTGGAAGTGGTGCTGTAGACTCAAGGGATAGGGTTCTAGCCTTGAGAAAAAAAAACCAAAAAACAAAAAACAAAAAAAAACCAAGGCCAGTGCTCAGGCCCTGAGCTCAAGCTCCAGGACTGGCAAAAAAAAAAAAAAAAAAGTTCACAGGGCTGTGGTGACCTGTGTGATATTTAATTGGCCCCAAAGACAGACAACCAATGAGAGACCCAGAAGTCTTTGCATTCAGCTTGCCTCAGGAGGACAGACAAATACCACCAGTGGCTTTCTAGAATCTGCCGTTTCTTTCCCAAAGAGAGTCTTGAACAGTTGGTTATTTGAACTTCCGATATGGCAATGGATCTGCTGACCGCATCTTTCTGAGTAATTGATGGGTTTGGTCTCCACGCATCAAGGGGAGGGAGGAAAAAAACCTCAGCAGAGAAGGCCATGATCCCAAACAGTGGTAAAGCCACTGTTGGCAACCATAAGCGTAATTCAGATCCCAGAATGGCCATGGCCCAAGACAAATAGAGACACACAGACACGTGAACCAGCCCAGGAACTCACATAGGGCTGCAATGTAGATTCGTGTGTTGGACCTAAAAAAAATTTTTTTTTGCTTTGTTTGATTCCTCGCTTCCTGCTTTGCTGGCAGCACATCAAGTTCTATACATCCCCAGCCTCCTGCCTGCCGCAGGGACTGCTTGTGCCCGGATGCCATCTTTCACCCCGTCTGTGGAGACAATGGAATTGAGTACCTCTCCCCTTGCCACGCCGGCTGCAGCAGCATCAACATGAGTTCTGTCACCTCCAAGCAAGCGGTAAGGGCAGGCGGGGTCTAGGGAGCAGGAGGAGCCCTTTGGAGCTCAGTGCATACCCTTACTGACCACTCCTTGGCTCCAAGACTCATTACCAACATCCTCCTCTGTGTTCCACCCATCCTCTCTCTACCTCCCTTACCCCGAGGTCATGACCAGAAGCTGGCAGCCCAAAGTCAAAGACTGGCCTGTGTCCAACCAGTTCATTCTTGAAGCCCGACAATGCCTCCACAAATCCAAGCACTTGAGCACAGGCATCTCTGTGGCCAAGCTGCAGAGCTGCCTGGACTGGCCTGGGTAACTACCTTGAGAATAGAGGGTTGTCTGTACACAGACAAACCTGGAAATGAAGGGCCAGGAGTTTGGCCTAGTGGTAAAGTGCTTGCCTAACATGTACAAACACCAGGGTACCACATACATAGAAAAAAAGCCGGAAGTGGTGCTGAGGCTCAAGTGGTAGAGCTCTAGCCTTGAGAAAATCCAAGGACAGTGCTTAGGCCCTGAGCTCAAGCCCAGGACTGGCAAAAAAAAAAAAACAAAAACAAAAAAAAACCCTGGAAGTGATAATGTCAACCCTCAGCTCCTAGAGGGGCCATTTCCTGGATTAAAGTTGTGCAGGTATTTAGAAGCAGATCTGAGACACTTGTGTCTAAGGCCATATGTGTATCCTGGCCACTGCTACGCTCCCACATGGACAGCTCAGATTGATTGTACTCAGTTGGCAAGGCCCTGTCCATCCCCAGTAAACACTAGGGCTTCAGGCCTTCTGAGGTCAGCCAACCTTAAACCAGCTCAAATCATGTGTTAATTATTCAGCACAGAAGCAGGGCACATACCTGTGATCCTAGCTACTCAGAAGGCAGAGAACTACTCCAGTCAACTCAGAGCTCTATTTAGAAATAGAGGATCATGTTTTAAAGTCAATCCCAGCAGGAAAATACATACATACATACATACATACATACATACATACATATGTATGTATGTGTGATATGGCCAGGAGTGTGGCCTAGTGGTAGAGCTTTTGCCTAGCATGCATGAAGCCCTGGGTTCAATTCCTTCGTACCACATACACAGAAAAAGTCATAAGTGGTGCCGTGGCTCTAGGGTAGAGTGCTAGCCTTAAGAAAGCTCAAGGACAGTGCCAGGCCCTGAGTTCAAGCCCCAGGACTGGATATATATATATATATATATATATATAATTTTTATTTTTATTATTTTATATATAAGTAATATATATTTTATTATATTATATCTGTATATAATTTTATTTTATTGTTTTATATATAAATAATATATTTTATTATATTATATCTGTAGATAATCTTATTTTTATTATTTTATATATAAATAATATTTTATTACATATATCCAGAAATGGAGATTTGGCTCAAGGGTTAGAGTGCCAGACTTGATCAAAAAAAGCTAAGGGACAGTGCCCAGGCTCTGAGTTCAGGCCCCACTAATGGTGTGTGTGTGTGTGTGTGTGTGTGTGTATGTGCTTGCATACACACACGCATACACACTCACACACACAAATTATTAAGCACTGGCACAGCCGTGGTACAGAGGATGTACCAGGGGAAGTGGAGGTGGGTATGGGGTGGGTACCAGGCCAAGATTCCACTCCCATTGGGACATGAATCCTACCAAAAATGCACTAGATAGAGTCAGGGAGAAATGTAATGCCACAGGGAATATCTGAGATGACAATAGAACAAGCAGGAGATCGCAAGGACCTAGAACCAAATCATTGCAGGTCCGAGAAACATCAAGTTTGAGGATCGATGCAAGAATGCACAGGGCATGCTCTGAGTAAGGCTTGTCCCAGCCAGCCAGAGAATGGGTAAGCTGGAATAGGAAGGCCGGGCTTGAGTGGAGCTTGATGTTCTTTCTCCTGAGAGCAACAGGAAGCAGAGGTCTTAACTTTAAGATGCCCCACTGAGAGGTATGTGCCCAATTCTTTAAGCCTGCATCAAGGACACAGGCCATTCACTTACTACTACCTTGCTCTGGCCAAGGCTGCTTTCCCAGCTATCTGTGGGGAAGGGACATATGGTTCTCAGACCAAGGGATGAGATATTCCTTCCCAAAGTAGTTATCTTCTAATTAGAGGAGCTAGTAGTAGCTCCTTATCTTTCCTTCTTTCCTTATCTTTATTTACTTACTTCTGTCTCATCTACTTCCAGAAATAGTCTGGACAGGTTTCCAATGGCATCATCAAGATAAAGATCCATTACCCTAATATCAAGGCAAAATTGTAAGTGATAAGGGAAGGGGAAGAGAAATATCCTTATATTTTAAAAAATCAAGATCGCTGGAGATGGTCGTAACCAGCTTCCTAGGAGCCAACAAATAGAAAGTGGAATCCAACTACAATTTTTTTTCTTTGCCTATTCCAGGGTTTGAACTCAGGGCCTGAGCACTGTCCTTGGGCCTTCTCCAGACTAGAGCTCTACCACTTGAGTCACAGCTCCACTTGTGGACTTTCCTGTGTATGTGGTACCAAGGAATTGAACCCTGGTCTTCATGCATACTAGGCAAGCACTGTACCACTAGGCCACAATCCGGGTCATCCAACCACAATTCCATCTCTGCCTTTTGAGGCGTTTGTAGGCATGTGCCACCATGCTTGGACCCTGCTCCCCCCCACCCAATATATCCTCTTCAGTGAATAATCATTCAGGCTTCTCTTTTTTTCTCCTGGGACCCAGAGAACAGAGATGCTTAAAAAGCAAAGGGAATCTGTGACAAGAACGGGTGCACACCTGGGAATCATGTGAAACCATGGAAGTCGTGATGGGAACGTCTTTCCTTCCTGTCTTCTCTTTCTTCAAGGTCTATTTGAACTGCAGCTGTGTGACCAGGGGATCTGCTTCAGCCAAGACTGGATCATGTCCCATCTCCTGTGCCCACTTCCTCCTCCCCGCCATCTTCCTCATCTCCTTCGTAGCCTTGATAGCCTGTGTCTCCCACAACCCGCTCTACATGATGGTGCTGCGGTGAGTGGCAACACCCCCCCCCAGCCCCAGGGACCCCACATTTCATACCCATTTTTCATCTGTCCTTTCCCTGGAGTCCTTCAGACAGACAACGAGCTGGGGCCCTTTGGTGATATGGGGACCAAGTACTGATGGCAGTGGTAGCTGGCACTGTGCCTCCCAGTACCCATTTTTCTCTTTCCCATTCCTGCCTGCCTGGTGAGCCATCCACCTTGGGACTCTTGTGTTGAGAGCAGAGAGGTCAAGACCCGTCTTCCTTCCCGCTCCATTTCCCCTCCTCCTCCTCCTCCTTGGAGGAGTCAATCAGAGGAAGAGACACCAAAGCTACGGGGGCCTTTCTAAAGGTGGGAGTCCCGCACAGCTGCTCAGATCATGAGCCCACAGAGCTGGCCTGGAGCACAAAATTCTTCACGCTGAGCACAGAAGCCAACGGCCCCGGGGCCCTTAATTATGGCACAGCTGTCTTCTTGCTATAAGACACTCCATGGAATTTGTTCAGACCTGCCATGAATGCAGCACCCGCAGTCCTTCTCCCACGGCCTGCCTCACCTGCCCTCTTGCTCTTTTAAGTGGGCTCTGAGAATCCTTGAAAATATTATTGGACTAGTGATTCTCAAATCTGCGCTTGTATTCACATCCCCTTGAGGGCTCGTGGAAACACAGATCTCTTTTTCTTTTTCGGCCAATCCTAGGGCTTGAACTCAGGGCCTGGACCCTGTCCTTGAACTTTCTCGAGGCAATCACTCTCCCACCTGAGCCACAGCACCATGTCTCACTTTTCCTGTGTATGCAGTACCAAGGAATCAAAGCCTGGGCTTTGTGCATGCTAGGCAAGCACTCAGCCTCCACAGATAGAGCTCGAGGTCCCAGTTTAGTTTCGTGTGTGTGTGTATGTGTGTGTGTGTGTGTGTGTGCGCGCGCGCGTGTGTCCAAGAGAGAGAGTGAGACAGAGAGAGAGTGAGTGACAGTGCTGTTGCTATCCCTTATCTTTCTCTCCCAAGGTGGAAACTCTAGCCCTTGAGCTACAGCTACATTTCTGGCTTCTTGGTGGTTAACTGGAGATAAGTCTCATGGACTTGCTGGCTTTCAACCGGAATCCTCACATTTCAGCCTCCTGAGTAGTTAGGATTACAGGCATGAGCCATGGACACCTGACCCAGTCCAGAGTCTCTTTCTCGTCTCCCCACATTCATGTACTAAATGTGAGGTCCTAGACTCTGTGTTTCTAACAGGTGCCCAAGGGATGCTCCTGATTTAAAGCACACACACACACACACACACACACACACACACACACACACAGCTGTATCATGAGCATTCAACCAGGTGAATCCTGCCAGCCAGCCAGCCATCTGGCCATCTGGCCAAGCAGGCCAAGTGGAGGACTGGTTCTGATCTCTTCTGAAGCCGGTTGAACCCTGACTGGGTGATGATACAGCCCTGAATCTTCCCATTCCTGATTTCCTGTTTCCTTTTTACAGCGTGGTGAACCAAGATGAGAAGTCATTTGCCATTGGAGTACAGTTCTTGCTGATGCGTTTGCTAGGTATGTTCCCAAAGAGTTCCCCACTTTCTAGAGCTGTGGCCTTAGACTGTAGCCTTGTAAGGATTATGGGGTACAGGGCTGGGTTGAGGGAGCCCCCCCCATCTCATTTCCTCTGCTGTGCCTAATCAATAGCAGTTGTTCAACCCCCACATGGATGGTTTCCCTGATTGCTCGAGGGTAGGAAAGAGCTCATCTACAGCATTAATTCCCAACCAAATTATGCAAGCAAAACAGAAGAAAAAAAAGAGCTGAGAATACATAATAACAGAGTTAAAAGCAGGTATTTGTGTTTTTAAAAAATATCTTTTTCTCCAAGAATTTGCCATAGGAAAAAAACAAAAGCCTTACATTCTCATACCTCAGATAGAAAAGCAGACCAGGATGGGAGGGAAATGGGGACCAAGACATGAGAAAGGGTATCAATGTTTGCCAAGTAATACACCTTCTATCTGGTGAATATAATGTGACCCTTCTATTAATTACAATAAAAAATATATGAAGAAAAGAAAAGAAGACCAGGCCAGCCTTGGCTTCCTTCCCAACTTAACTAAATATCTTCCTCCTACTCTGGTGTGTAAATGTTTCTTCTGTGAGGAGATGTCCTGCCTGCAAGCCCTGTCTGTCCTCCTGTGCACAAGGAGTAGGCGGTGCCTGGGGGCGGTACTTCCTGTCCATCGGAAGCAGGAGGCACCAGCTTTCCCAGGAGCCACCAGCTTTCCCAGGAGCCAGTCTTAGGAGAGGAAAGGGTGTGGATAGCAAACCCTTTCCTGGACTGCTCCAACTGGGCTGGTCCCTCTTGGTATTTTATTGATTGATTGATTGATTGATTTTTTTGCCAGTCCTGGGGCTTGAACTCAAGGCCTGGGCACTGCCCCTGAGCTTCTTTTGCTCAAGGCTAGCACTCTACCACTTAAGCCCCAGCATTTTTTATGTATGTGGTACTGAAGATTCAAACACAGGGTTTCATGTAGGATAGGCAAGCACTCTACCACAAAGTCACATTCTCACTCCTTTCTTGGCATGTTGAAGCATTAAATTTTAACACAAAAATCTACTATGGAAACCCTGCTAAACAGAATAGAAAATCCAGACCTGGAGGGACTCCTCCATTCATGATTTAACAACACAATTCAACTCCAGGGGCAGATTTTTTTTGTTGTTTTGGTTGGTCCTAGGGCCTGGACTTGGGGCCTAGATGCTGTCCCTGAGCTCTTCAGCTCAAGGCTACTGCCCTACCCCAGGGACTGGGTATTGTCCCTGAGCTCTTCTGCTCAAGGCTACTGCCCTACCCTTGAGCCATAGCTTCACTTCCGGTTTTCTAGTGGTTACTTGGAGATAAGAGTCTCTGGGTCTTTAGTGACTGGACTAGCTTTGAATCTCAATCCTCAGATCTCAGCCTCCTGGGTAGAGTGAACCACTGCGCCCAGATATTTTTTTAAAACAAACTTCCTATTTACTGTTGCTTCCTAGCTTCCTGGGATTTGGCCAAGACTTCTTCTAGACTTGGTTTCCTCTTTGGGAGCTATCATTAAGGTCCAATTCTCACCTCCTGTTCCTCTGGAGACTGAGACATAAGCAGGGAACTAGGTAAAAGGCTGCTTCCAGAAGTTTCTTAGCCATGGGCACTGTCTTCCTCACTTCCTTTTTTTTCCCTCCCGAATCAGGTAACTCATGGGGTGCTAAATAGGTTGTGAGAGCTGTTCTCAGCAGCCTCAGTATAAATAGCCAAGGCCCTTCCTGGCCCAGTGGCTACCTAGAAATTGACTAAGGACTGAGCATACAGGGAGGTCTCCAGAATCTTCCACAGCCACTAAGGCGTATCATCTGCTGGACCAGGTCTATTTCTCAGCTGCTGGGTCAAAAGCTCTGAGCAGTCAGGTTTTTAGGTATCTGGGTTGGTTGGAGGTGAGGGTTATCTAATTCAGTGAGGGAGTTTGGAACGATAGAAGATGTGGGATTTGAACCCTAGCAAGTCATGTTTCAGTGTCCAGTCCTGAGCTTTTCCTGCTTACACCAAAGTCATCTGACAAGCAAGGCTGTATGAGAATTTGGGACATTGATATCCCTGAGAGCAAATTTTTGAGCTGGGCTGGTGGCTTATGCTTATCATCCTAGTTCTTCAGGAGGCTGGAGTCTGAGGAAAGCCATCAGGAAAGTCTATGCCAAGCAAGAGTACAAGGCCCTGAGTTCAAGTCCCAGTAACAATGCACATGTGTGCACATGCGCACGCGCGCGCACACACACACATCACAAGAGAGCAGATTTCTACCTGAAGCCAACTGGGGCAGAGAAGTGATTCTGTATGTCTGAGCTGGCATCCAGTTGAACCTGTGACTCATTCTGCCCTGAGAGGCTGACCTGGGCTTCTTCCATCTTCTAAGCCCTCTGGTGAAAAGGGAATTCAGGCCTCATAGACACAACAGCCATTCTGCTTCCTCAAGTCACTGTAACCCTGGGAGTAGGACAGCACGGTTCCCATGAGTGAACCATGTGTGGGGTGTGAGGGCCAGCCCGGCCTGCAACTCCCAGTGACCCAGCTCCCTGAACTCCTCTTTCCCCCTGCTGCTGCCAGCCTGGCTGCCAGCTCCAGCCCTGTATGGGCTCGCCATTGACTCCTCCTGTATCCGGTGGAACCTGCAATGCTCAGGGAGGAGAGGAGCCTGTGCCTACTATGACATTGATGCTCTCCGGGACAGGTGAGGACCCCATATGACATACGTCCAGGGAGATAGGCCCTGGATCCCAATATGCAGTAGCCATGTGCCCTTTGGGTTCTGCAGGTGGGGAGGGGCAGGAAGGGACCTGTTGGGCTTCTAAGGGAGAGGATTCCAAGGAACCCTCCAGGCAACAAATATGCAGGATTTGTGCTGGGGGAGCCCTGTCCTGGGCTGCCCCCCAAAGGCCAACGCCAGGAGTCGCAGCAGAAACAAGTTTGTCCAAGGGAAAGGGAGTGGCGGGATTCTAAGGAAGAGGCCAGGACAATGGGGAGATGCTAGGTCCACCTTCCCCTGTCTCAGAGCGGGACCTTCTGTAGTATCAAGCAGAGGAGCGGTTGAGGGTAGGAAGGCCCAACCTGCCTCGGTGAGTGCAACACAGTGCTGCCCCCCTCTGACCGCATGCTGTCATGACACCAACTGGCAACTGGAGAAGCTGGACTTGAAAGGGCTGATTGGGGGCCGAGAATGCTGCAGACTGGAGAGGCCCAGCAAGAGGGTTGCAAGAAATGTCATCTTCCTCTCCTCCTCCTCCTCTTCCTCCTCCTCCTCCTCCTCCTCCTCCTCCTCCTCCTCCTCCTCCTCCTCCTCCTCCTCCTCGACTCTTCTTCTTCTTCTTCTTCTTCTTCTTCTTCTTCTTCTTCTTCTTCTTCTTCTTCTTCTCTTTCTCCTTTTCCTCCTTTTTCTTTTTTTTTTTATCTTTTTCCCTTCTTTTTCTTCTTCTTCCTCCTCCTTCTCTTTCTCCTTCTTCCTCTTCGCTGAGGATATACTGCCGGGGCAACAGATCATCGCTAGGCCCTCTATACCCATGAGAGATGAGGCTCCTCTTCCTGGAGGCACTGGACCTGGGACTCCAGCTGCAGAGACCTGCCCGCCCCCTTCATGGCTCCTTTTCTCTTCTTGCCCCTCCCCCCAAGGTACCTGGGACTGCAGGAGGGCTACAAGATACTGGGCACGCTGCTGCTCTTCTTCGTCAGTTGGAGGGTGAAGAAAAACAGGGAGTACAATGTTCAGGGAAAGACCTCCGGCCTCATCTGACCCACGACTTGTGGGGGCCCCCGCCTTGCTCCTGAGACTGAATTCTGCCTCTCCGCACCTACCTATATTTACTGATGTTAAGCCATCTTTCTTTCTCTCTTTTTTGAAATAAGAGAGAAAAACTCTATCATTTGCCTTGCCTGCCACCCCCACCCCCACCACCGCTGCCACCACTTCCTCCTCCTCCTCCTCCTCCTCCTTTCAGTCTCCCTGGTGGTATCAAGGACACCTGGACAGTCTGGTCTTCCTGCTTCTTTGGAAGGGAAGCCCCCCAGATGCCTAGGCTCTCTTCAGTCCTGGTTTCTCCAATAAGAATGGCCACTGAGGGGGCCAGGAGTTTGGCCTAGTGGTTGAGTGCTTACCTAGCATGCACGAAGACCCAGGTTCGATTCCTCGGTACCACATACATAGAAAAAAGCCGGAAGTGGTGCTGAGGCTCAAGTGGAAGAGCTCTAGCCTTGAGAAAGTCCAAGGACAGGGTTCATGCCCTGAGCTCAAGCCCAGGACTGGCAAAAAAAAAAAAAAAAAAAAAAAAAAGAATGGCCACTGAGGCAGCCCCTACCCCCTCACCAGCCCTGTGGGGAGGCAGGTGTAAGTGAAGAAATCTAGAATGTACCCAACTACTTCCCTGGCAGCTTAGCTTTCCTCTGGCTGCCCAAATTCTGCAGAGAAGAGGACTGAGGGGAGGAGGTGGGTGGCTGAGTTATTAATAGTCAGAGCTGGGCTAGGAGACAGGGAAGCTGGCTGCTTCTGGATTCAACAGAAAGAGGAACCCAAAAGGATTCTGGCTCTCTTCATCCTCAGAGCCTCACTTCCTGTCTCAGGAGAATCATCTGACAGCAGCCATGTTGGAAAGGACTGTTCCTCCCCCCTCCACCACCCCTCTTTTTCTCTCTGTGTCCTGTATTCTGTATTCTGACACAGAGCCAGAACTAAGGAACCTGAGGAGGGGGCCAGCCAATCACTGCTCTTGCTTGCTGGGTTTTATTTCGACCTGACAAAGCCACACACAGTGAAGGCCACAGAAGAGATCTATGAAGTGTCACAATGTTCACTGGCCCATTGTTTCTTAGTGGGGGACCAGACAACCCCCCTCCTGTGAGACATAGTATTAATGTCTCACTTTAAGACACCCTCCCACACAAAAAAAGAAAACGTGGTCTCAGAGTCATGGGATGGGCCCCCTGCACCTTTCCTTGGGAGCAGCGATAGTGGCTCCATCTTGACTTTTCCTGGTTAGATTTGAACCTGTGTACAGAGGAATAAAGAAAGGCCAGCAAAGCAAGAGATGAATCTCAATGAATGTCACCGTCACCACATTGGAGAGCCTAATGACAGCCTACACAAAGAACGACAACCAAAAATAGCAGAGCCAGCCACTCCAACATTTCCTCAGCCTCTTCTTCCTACCTCCCAAGAGCTGGAACACCTTCTTTTAGGCCTGGGCTGGGAGACACGGCTGTTAATGTGATAGAGATTCAGCAGCAGAGGCCCATCAAGAACTCTATTTATTGGAGGCTGGCTTTGCTTTTGGCAGAACATGGTTCTCTGGAGAGCTTCCCTTCAGTCTTACCTCACTCACCTCCCTGCATTTATACCGGGGGAGTCTCTCCCCATGTACTTAGTGGGTTACTACCGACAGTGTGTGTGTGTGTGTGTGTGTGTGTGTGTGTGTGTGTGTGTGCGTGGTGTGTGGGGGAATATCCATCTTACACTTTTCAAGTATGTCAAGTACCCAAAGATTAACAAAAAGGATCCTGACCTGACCACTTGTGCCATCCATGGCTTCAGCAGACTGTTTCACCTGGCCCTTGGTGAGACAAGAATCCTGACTCACCTTGTCCTCCCCCCTCCAGGGAGCCTACTAGAAGACACCTAGGAAGCCTTAAATTATGAAAGTTACAAATATCCATGACCAAGCTGCTGTGTGGACTTCACGGTCAAGTTCGGTCTTCTTTCCAAGTTATATCCACAGATCTCACTCAGGAAGAGAGGCTTCGTTGCCACGCAGGCCCGTTTTGAGCATTTGTGATGATCCTGCTTGGAAAGCGAGTCCCTTATAACTAACCCTTGCTTTTCAGGCTGCAAATTCACCAAAATTTCCAAAGACATCACTGTTAGCTGAGCTCACAGACATCATTGAAGACGAACCTAAAGGTTCTGGGAAATCGGATTGTCCTCCCAAACCTTTATTCTATCGTATCGCCACTAATACATTGCAGTTGTGCTGTTGATGCCACTTGGTCATGAACTTGTGTTGTCACATTAAAAAAATCATATCGTAATTTTCTTCAACCCAATCTCAAAAGATGGACAGTGATATGGATAAGTTGGGAACTGAATCTGGTTAGTATCAATTGATACTGAAATATTATATGACAGATCCCAGAGAGATTGGCAGTGTCTGTGTGTTTGATTTGAGAGAGAGCCCATAAATCCATGCAAAAATTTTAATCTTTCACAAACACAGGAACTAAATACCTAGGAGAAATGTCCATCTCCTGCCAAGAGCGCCAGATTCATAAACTTTTCATCAGAGATAAAATATGTAAACAGGCCCTGGGCAAGCCCTTGGCAAGCCATAAATGAGAGGAAGCCTTTCTCCCATGATTCATCCTGCCCATTCATCCACTCTCTGCCCCATTCCCACCCCTGCAGTGTAGCCACACAACACCCACTTGCTGGAGTCCCTGCCTCCCCAAGCACCTGCTACACTCTGCAAACAGTAATAAATGTGCGTAGATCATCCGTCTGCCAAGCTGTCCACTCATTTACCAAACTCCTTTAATCAGTGAATCACTCAGCACAGGCTTAGCCACGCTTCAGCAACCAGCCTCACCAATCTCAGTGATGTGATATGACATGAAACTATCTCTTGCTCACCCAGAGCTCATAACAAAGCAGATACAGGATGGCAGAATCTGAGGCAGTAACTTCCAAGGTGACTGTGTAAACAGACTGCTTGGACCCTGAGATGCCTCTGGTTCATCATGCCACTGTGATTGGAGCACTGAGGCAAAGAAGAGAGCCCAGTAGGTTTCCTTTTAAGTCAGTGCTTCCACCTGAACAATCACACCTTTGCTTCCTGGCCAGAACCAGCCCCATAGCCCTACAGGTGAGGAAAAAGACAACTCCAAGTGCTCAGAAAAGAGAGCACTGGAATTTTCTATAGAGGAATGAACCTGGGTGACTGAGATGTTTCCTGAGACATTTATGTGTTGGAGGAAGAAGGATACAATCAAAGAAAGTTTCTCAGAGGAGGAAGCATTCAGTTGCTGATGGGTGACCATTTGTAGGAGGGATTGAGGAGACGAGGAAGAGGACTGGCTCAATGGAGAAAGAAATGAAGGCATGGTTAAGAAAGATGCAGGATCCAGGATATGGTTCTCCAACGATTCTTTAATTTTTTAAAAAATTGTTACTATAAAGGTGATGCACATAGGGTCTCCAGTTGCATACATCAGGTAATGAGTACATTTCTTGGCAGACAGTGTCACCCCTTCCATCACACTCTCCCAGCTTTTCACCTCCCATACCCACCCACTCTCCAGCAATTTCTGTGGCAGAGATTTTCTAGGCCCATGGGTTAAAAGATGGGGAGGACAGACAGAGGATGTACGATATCTGAGCCGTGGTGGAGGGAAATCAACCCAGAGCTTCCCCAGCCCTGTGAGATCAGTGGAGCTGCACCAGGCTGTGGATGGAGAACACAAAGTGCCTTCCACTTGCCACTTAGGCTTCCCCTCCCTCATTTAGTTGGTGCAAGGACCAGAAATGACAAACAAATGGCCCTTCCTTTCTAGGGTGTGTCCTCTGAACAAGAATAAAAACTTAACCCAGGGCGAGTCAGAAGCTCAGGTGAGAACAGAGCAGGGCTGAATTTCAAGAGTCAAAGATGTAGGATTTTTTTTTTTCCCCCAGCAGAGGATTCCTCCACCAGAGGGGGGCGCGCTGGGATCCTGAACAGTGCGGTATGCAGAGAGAACCACGCCCTTACAGGGGACCACGCCCCGGCGTGGGCGGGGCTGATGCGGTGGGCGGGGTCTGCCCTCAGCCACTGCCAAAGAGCGGTGCTGCCAACCTGAGCCACTGTGGGAAATTTCCCCAAGTGCAAATGCCACCACAGATTGGCACACACGCGGTACCAACAGTAATGAATGCAAATGAGCTGCATGACAACATCATGACTGAATTTTACAGACATTTTGTTGAATGAAATAAAAGTGCATCACCCAATAAGCCCCCAAAATGAGCAAAACAAAACTTTTGTTTGTTTGTCTTTTTAATGAGGCTAACAGGGTGTATGCAGGTGGCTCAGGACTGGAATCCTGGTTATTCAGGAGGCTGAGATGAGAGGATCAAGAGTTTGAAGCCAGCTGGGATAGGAAAGGCCATGAGACTCTTATCATCTCCAATTAACCACCAGGAAAAAAAAAAAAGCCAGAAGTGGAATTGTGGCACAAGTGGAAGAGTGATAGCCTTGAATGAAAATGCTCAAGGTCAGTGCGTATGCCTTGTGTTCAAGCCTGAGGACCAGTACCAAAAACAAACGAAAAGGTGAGAAGGTTTAGTAACTGGAAGGACGGTTGTGGGGTTGTGGTAATATCTTAATTCTTGAACTCATGGTGGGTATGGTGTTTTGTCATAATTCATTAAATTGTGCATTTACACTTAATGTGCTTCTGAGCATTATATTTCTGTTATACTTCATAGTGTAAAGTGCTACAGTGCCGCAGATACATCTCAATTGAATGCTATGCTCAGTGCACCACCATCTCAGGGGCCAAACAGAGAACCACCCTTAAAGCAAAACTCAGACCTAATATTTTCTATGGGTTTATTTAATTATGGAGTTAGACTACATTTAGATTAAAATAAACCCTCGTGATTTTTTATTGCATAACATAAAATGACCTTTTAAAATAAATGCTTTTTTTTTTTTAAAGTCAAATGCCCTCAACTGGAAAGCACTTTCCATTGTAGAACTTTTAGCAAATCACCTTTAGGTTTATGAGGTTGTTTGAAAGAGACCTAATATTACTGTAATACAAGGTAGAACCTACCCTACAATTTACTTTAGCTACACATGGCTTTAAGCCAAAAGTCTCTCTCTCTCCCTCTTTCTCTCTCTCTCTTTCTCTCTCATTGTTAATATAAAGCTGATATACAGAGGGGTTACAGTTATGTAAGGTGAAGGGTACCCCTCTCTCTTCTGTGCTAGTCTTGGGGCTTTAACTCGGTGGCCGGGTGCTGTCACTGAACTTTTTCCTCAAGGCTCTACCCTCTTGAGCCACTGCTTCACTGTGATTTTGGAAGGTTAATTGGAGATAAGAGTCTCATGGAGCCAGGCACCAGTGGCTGGTGTCTAATCTCAGCTACTCAGGAGACTGAGCCGAGGATTGTGATTTGCAGGCAGCAGGAAAGTCTGTAAGCCTCTTATCTTCAATTAAGTGATAGAATACTAGCTTTGAGCACAAAAACTCAGCGACAACACTCAGGCCCTAAGTTCAAATGCCAGGATGAGCACATACAAAAAAGCCAGTGAGGAGGGAGGGAGGGAAAGAGGAAAGGAGAGATGGGGGAAGGCGGCGGGGGGCAGGGGGGGGAACAGAGAGAAACTCATAGATTTTTTTCCTGCCCCTGCCCTGGTTGGTTTCTAACCATGATTCTTGAATTTCAGCCTCTTGAGTAGCTAGGATTACAAATATGAGCCACCAACATCCAGATCATTAAAAAATTTAATACAATAAAGAAAAATTACTTTTTCCCCTTTCCATTTGCCCCATCTACACTGGTAAAGGAGAAAAGAAATTATGTGGGTTCCAAATTGAATTAGTCAGTTTTCACATTCAACATAAATGCTAATAGCAGTTTGGTCTTCATTGTTTGAAACTCATCTGGGACTGAAATGTTATAATTAGTTAAGTTTTGTTTCTTACCCCCAACCTCTGCATCTATTTGTTCTCCTTTATCTCTCAGTGCAATATTTACTTGTTAAACAAAAGCTTAATTATTAACACATAGTTTAATTCCATACTCAGGAGGTACTTAGACTAAGAACCCAGTTTTTGTTGTGTTTTCGTTTTTTTCATGAATTCCAGTCCTCTCTCTATGAATTTTTTAAAAGCTTATTTAATATGATTACCCACATCTCACCATGTAAAATTCACTATTTCAGCCAGCCTCCTACGTCTCCCGTACCCTCCCCTTCCTGCTCCCCTCCCAAAGCTGTAGGGACTCTGAGAAGGCAAAGGGAAGGACCCTGTGTCCCTTAGCCTCTCCTGTTGAGGTAATGGGGTCAGAATAGATAAATTAAGGAAACCCTAAGGGAATTCTGATTGTCTTCTAACACTGCAGAAACCACATCAACTACAAGGACCATTGCATCTTTGGTTGGTGCTCAACCCCACCGCTACTTCAGGAGGCTTTGCTCAAGGAATGACTACACCAGGCAATTTCCACTGGATATGAAAGGTGTGTGTGTATGTGTTGTTTGATTATTTTTTGTTTGGTTGTTTTGTTTTGTTTTTTTACCAGTCCTGGCACTTGAACTGAACTCAGGGCCTGGGCATTGTCCTTGAGCTTTCTCAAGGCTAGCACTCTACCGCTTGAGCCACATCACTACTTCCAGCCTTCTCTGTGGATGTGGTACCAAGAATCAAACCCAGGTCTTCTTGCATGCTAGGCAGGCACTCTACCACTAGGCCACATGCCCAGTCCCTGTTTTCGTTTTATTTTATTTTATTAGCTCTTTGTATTGTTAAACCTTGTCAGACGTCTTATTAAACCCTGGTCAGACATCTACAGATTTAGCCAGCCATTTGTGACAGAAACAAAGAGAGGGTAAAAGCATGAAAACCCTTCTGCTTCTAGTTTTTACTTGGTACCCCCCCCCAAAGCAAATACTCTCAGATCAAACTAGTGTGGCCACATTCTCCAGCCAAGGCTTTATCTTCTAGCCACAAAGAGGCCTGGGAAAGGCAGTGGAGATTGGGGGGTGGGGGAGTTCCCTAGCAATCCCAAGCAAAAGCCAGAGCCTTTATGGTGACCAAGAGTGGTGATGGAAATCTCTCAAATAAGGGATTTTATAATTCAGGTCACAGTAAACTCATACATTCCTATCTTTTGTATTTAAATTATTTATGTGGTGTGACCTTAGCCACCTTTGGAGGAGACAGGAACCTTTCTAGATCTTTCACAAAATCTCAGCACTGGAAGTTGGGTTCTGGGTTCCAGAACCTGTGGGTGTGAATCCACATGGCCCACTCTTTGCAGCTATAATTAACTGTGTAATCTTAAATTAATCCAGGAGATTATCCCAGATGATCTGATAGGCCCTAAATACAGCTCATAAGTATCCTTATAAGAGGGGAAGTGAAGGGAGATTAGCAGTGCATAACCAGAGGAGAAGGGGAAGGGACAGTGGAGGTAAAGATGGGAAAGACTCACAGAGAGAGAGGGAGAGAGAGAGAGACAGAGACAGAAACAGAGGCAGAGACAGAGACAGAGAGAGAGTGCATTACCTACCCTGCTGACACTTTCATCTCAGCCTGGTGATACTAAGAGGCTTCCACTCTCCTCTAGAGAGAAAGAATAACAATCTGGTTTTTGTTACTTTAACAGTTTGATATTAGCAGAGGTAGGAAATAAATTGATGTACTTTTATGTCAGATATTGGGTGCAACCTAACTGGCTGCAGGGGGCGCTTTTCCTTTATGTAGTTGGTTTAGTGATTTTTTTTTTTGACAAAGAAAAAAGCAACTCAGACCCTTACAGCAGCTTTGAGGTTAGCTCTGTGCTTGCCAGACTGAGCCCTGAACCAGAAAACCTGTCTCACCATTCTCCCGTTGAATGCCAATCACAGCTCCTTAGCTTAAAAAAGATTGTGTTTCATTGAAGAAGGAATCTACTGCTGCTACAAATTCTTCTAAAAATATTTTTTTATGAAGGAATGCTGATACTTTAAAAAATAATATTATTGAGGCCAGGAGTTTGGCCTAGTGGTAGAGTGCTTGCCTAGCATGCACAAAGACCCAGGTTCGATTCCTCAGTATCACATACATAGCAAAAAACTGGAAGTGGTGCTGTGGCTCAAGTGGTAGAGCTCTAGCCTTGAGAAAAAAAAAATCCAAGGACAGTGTTCAAACCCTGAGTTCAAGCCCCACAACTGGCAAATAATAATAATGATAATAATAATATTATTATTATTGAGGTGTTGTAACAGAGGGGCTACTAGTTCATAAATCAAGTAATGGAATACATTTTTTATTTGACAATGTTACCCACCATTATTTTTTGAATGAGTATGTGGAGGGGTATTAGAGATCAAGCCAGGGCTTTATGCAAAGCAGGCAAGTACTGTGGTCCATGAAACTGTATTCTCAGTCTCACACTTTCTTTTTTATTATTATTCATCAAAGTCTTGACTTAACTTAGAAACTCTCAGATTCATCTTGACAAGACCAGAGAGAACATATCGAGGGGTTCTTTGTCAAGTGGTCAGAGAGTAATCCATTTTCCTCTTTTACAAATGCAGTTTGTAACTCAAGGTAAACTCTTGAGTTTCACTTCAATTTCCAAAAGTCACATTTTTGTGTGTGTGTACTTGCTAGTCTTGGGCTTACACTCAAGGCCTGAGCACTATCTGTGAGCTCTTGTATTCAAGACTATCACTGTGCCACCAAAGCCACGGCTCCACTTACAGGTTTCTGGTGGTTAATTGGAAATAAGAGTCTCATGGACTTCCCTGCATGCGCTGGCTTTGAGCCTTGATCCTCAGATCTCAGCCTCTTGAGTAGCTAGGATTAGGACCCAGCTTAAAGTCACAATTTTGATAACAACTAGACTTTTCTATAACAAACACCCAAAATAAAACCAGCCCTGCAGTTTCCCTAACCTTAAAATTAAAGGATACATTCCTCTACAATTAACTATAAAGCCTAGAATTAAACTGGAAAAAGTTATAAGAACACATCTGCAAATAAATCACTCAAGATTAGAATAAGTGTGAGCCACCAGTGCCTGGATACACTTGATTTTTTTTTTTTTTTGCCAGTCCTGGGCTTGAGCTCAGGGCCTGAGCACTGTCCTTGGATTTTCTCAAGGCTAGAGCTCTACCACTTGAGCCTCAGCACCACTTCCGGCTTTTTTCTATGTATGTGGTACCGAGGAATCAAACCCGGGTCTTCATGCATGCTAGGCAAGCACTTTAACCACTAGGCCAAACTCCCGGCCTATTTTTCTTTTTTGAAACCTCTCTATGAGTCTAAAATAACAAACTGGACATATCTTACTGAAAATGGCTTTCAAAAGTGGGACATACTATGGAGAAGTAACCAGCAGAGAACGGGAAAGCCCTCTATCCAGGAACCTCAGTGACAATGTGTGAAAAAGAACAAGTCCAGGCCTCATGGCTTGTGCCTGTAATCCTAGCTACTCAGGAGTCCGAGATCTGAGGATCTGAGATTGGAAACTAACCGGAACAGGAACGTCCCATGAGGCTTTTAACTCCAAACAACCACCAAAATGGCTGGGAAGTCGAGCTGTGGACCAATTGGTAGTGTTAGCCTTGAACAAAATAAGCTCAGGGATAGGGGTTAAGTTCAAGCCCTAGGATGACATAAAATCCCCCACCCCCCTCCAAAAAAAGATGCAGGAGAAAACAAAATACTTCTCTCCTTCTCCTTTCTCCTCTCTGATTCTGCTGCTGCTTCCTCCTCTTTCTTTCTTTCTTTCTTTCTTTCTTTTCTCCTCCTCCTCCTTCTTCTTCTCTTCTTCCTCCTCCCTTTCTCCCTCCCCCTCCCCCTCCGTCTCCCTCTCTCTCCCTCTTCTTCTTTTTGTGGTACTGGGGTTTTGAATTCAGAGCCCTGAACTTGCTAAGCAGGCTCTCTACTGTAAGAGCTACGTCTTTTCTTTTTTCTTTTTTCTTGCTTTAGTTGTTTCTTATTACTGGACAGGTTAAGAAGGCCCGGCCGGATGAGGAGAGACGGGAAGCACAGCAGACTTGGAATCCAGTGTCTCTGATTCCCAATGCATGATGACCGCGATTGCATGTGCATGTGCATGCTCCATGGACCAGCCCTGCAGCTGGACTTGAGGCTTTGGTCCTTTGAACTGAAGCATCTTGACCAGGGCCTGCAAAGGACCTCGTGGACCATGCTCCTCTGTCCTATTTCATCAGGTAAGCAGGGTGACTGACACAGTGAGAGCTGCCCAGCTGCCTTTTGGCAGCACTGGGGTTTGAACTCAGGGCTTCCCACTCATCAGCCAGCTACTCTATTATCTGAGCCACCTTCCCCACCTGAGGCTGGCCTCACACCGTAATCTCCCTGCCTATGGCTTTCTGTCTAGCTGGGATTACACTACCCAGCTTACTGGTGGGGATGAGGTCTTGCTAATGTTTACCCAGGCTGGCCTTGGCCTTGATCTGGACAATCTTCTGATCTCACCCTCCTTAGTACCTTGGATCACAGGTATGAGCCACCAGGCCTGGATTTTCATCTCGTATTTCTTTTCTTTTTCCTTATTGGCACTGAGGTTTGAACTCAAGTCCTCTGCTGGCTAAGTAGGTGCTCTACCATTTGAACCACACACACACACACACACACATACACACATACACACATGCACATACACACACGCACACACACACACAGGCACACACACACAGGCACACGCACGTGCACCCTTCATCAACCGTTTCTTGAGCTAAGTTCTTAGGATCCAGTCAACAGAGACTCAGCTAATGCTTTGCTGGACTTTAACATCCAGAGAATGAGAGGCAATTTTGTAACACCCCCCTCCCATTAACCCAGATGGTTTAGGATTGAGCCATGTCTTCTCAGGCTTGGCATCTGCTCTTTGCCCCCATCCACTCACGATTTATCTATTATTTATTGTCTGTGTGCCTCCATGGGCCGGCTGAGCAGAGTCCAGTGGGAAGTCACTGAGCGGGCCCATGTCCTCTGGGAGCTCATTGTCTGGGTAATTGCCAGGGGCCAAGAATGACTTTGCCAGCCTGGTAGCCAAAGAGTCAAAGAAGGCAGGTCACTGTCTCAGAGATAACTATCTATTGATGCTGGCATTTGGGGGGGGGGAGTATTGGTGCCTTCACTGCACCCTCTTCTCTCAAGGGGTAGGGTAGGGCAAAATGAGCCCAACCAGCAGTTAACCTAAGGTAGGTGTACCCTAGACTGGTACCTCCTCCCTTCTTACTGTTTCCTGCACAGGGTGTGTGTGTGTGTGTGTGTGTATATGAGAGAGAGAGAGAGAGAGAGAGAGAGAGAGAGAGAGAGAGAGAGAGAGAGAGAGAGAGAGAGAGAGAGAGAGAGACAGAGAGAGAGAGAGAGAGAGAGAGAGAGAGAGAGAGAGAGAGAGAGAGAGAGAGAGAGAGAGAGACACAGAGAGAGAGAGAGACACAGAGAGAGACAGAGAGAATGAAGCTCCATCCCCCACCTGAGCCAGGTATCTATCCATCCTTCATCTTCCCCCTCTCCACCACACCCAGACACACACCCCCACCCCACCCCATCTCCTTTCTTCCTTTCTGCCCTTTCAGGACTGCAGTCTGTCTAGTGCCTAGGTGTCGCTGGAGATGGAGGAAAAGAAAGGCCATCCAGATTGAAAGGACCAGAAACAAATGCCCCCCCCACACACACATGCCCTCTCTCTCTCCCTCCCTCCCTCTCTCCTCCTCCTCCTCCTTTCTTCTTCTGGGTTCAAATGAGAGAGTGGGGAAGGCCGAAGTGGCCGGCTGTGCAGAGATGAACCCAGGGCTGGGGAGGGCGTCCAGGGTGGGCCTTTCCTTCACAGCTGCAGACCTGCGCGTGCGCGCGGCGGGCACGACCCCACCCCTCCACACCAACCTCTCCACCAGGCCGGCGCCTCCGCGGGCGGCGCGCGCGCGCTCGGGAGCCCGGCATGACATCAGAGGCGGCGGGGACCGCGCAGAGCGCAGGCGCCGGCGGAGCCGCGGGCGGGCGGGGGCCGAGTGGCTCCGCTGGGCTCGGAGGGAGAGCGGGAGGCAGCCCCGCGGCCGCGTCCCCGCGCCCGATCCGTGCACCCCGAGCCCCGGCCCTGCGCCCTCGCCCTCGCGCCCCGCGCCTCGCCCCGACGCACGCCCCCCTCCCCCGGCTCCGCCCCGCGTCTCGGGCATCCAGAAAGCACGCACCCAGCCGTCAGAAGCCAGTGCCACCCTCGGCAGCCCCCGCGGCAGCCTCCCTCCCTCCCCGCCTCTCCTCGTCCTCCTCCCTCTCCTCCTCCTCCACCGCCACCGTCCGACACGCAGCCGCAGGCCAGGGCCGGGGCGCAGCTGGGGAGTCGGGGACTCGCGCGGCCAGCCCTTCCCCCTCCGGCTCCCGCACCGCCCGCCTCCTCCTCCCGCTCCGCTCACCCTCCTCCCCTGCCCTCCTCCTCCTCCTCCTTCTCCTCCTCCTCCTCTCCCGGTCCCAGCTGCCGGCACCATGTCCACAGGGGGAGATTTTGGGAACCCACTGAGGAAATTCAAGTTGGTTTTCCTGGGGGAACAGAGCGGTAAGTACCTGGCTTAGTCTCTTTTTTTTGGGGGGGGGGGAGAAGGCTGAGCGTCTCCCTCTGCCCCCCTCCCCGCTGGGACCCCTCTCCTCCATCCTGGCTTGGGGGGGGAGCCCTTTCACGCCCGCCTGCGGGAGCTGGAGAAGAGGGGCTGGGTGGGGAGAGGGAGGTTGGTCGAGCCGGCTCGGGTGGGGCTGAGCTAGGGAGGGGCCCAGGGTAAGGACCCAGGCAGGAGGGGGGCGTTGCGATCGGGGGTGGACGGGGGGGGGAGGATCTGGGTGTGCGTGGGGAGGGGGGGCAGGTGCAGCACAGTGGGGAGGCCCCAGGGCGGAGGCTGGAGAGGCTGCAGCGGCCAGAAGGCTCCGGGGCTGGCTGGCTGGCACTGCGGCACACGCTGTGCTGGGCCACATCGCAGGTGTCTGGGTTGCTGGCTGGCGGGGAGAGGGGGGAAAGGGGGGCTGCACTCCTCTTGGGAGATGGGGGGCAGTGTCTGACAGAGCCCCCAGTATCACTGCACCGGAGAGCTTCCTTACAAGACCCTGCTGAAGCCAGGCCCTGCCTAGAACCCATGGCTGGTGGTGGTGGATGTAGGGGGGTGGAGGAGGGAGGGAGGAAAACCTAATCAACACCTGTCCATTCTGGAAAGAGAGACTGCTGGCCCCAGGTGGGCAGAAGGTTCTAGACCCCTCCATTGCCCTTTGCTAGAACACTAGGTTCCTTGATGACAATGAAGGCCCCCCCCCCCCTCCCCAGCACTGTCAGGGGATTTGGGAGGTGGTACAAGGGACACCTCACATCAAGAGACTGTGAAGGTCCTAGACCAGAGAGAAAGGCCTAGGTGACACGCCCTGCCTGCCTTCTCTGCCCCCCCTCCCCTCCAGAGAGCAGAGGACACTGCCAGCCAGCGGTGGATTCTCCCCCCACCCCCATTCCAGCTCCCAGCCCTCACTGGGGGAGGGGAGGTCACTGGCAGCCAGCCAGAACCAGGGGAGGGGAAAGACTTGGACCCCAGCTCAGCATCCCTGAGAAAAGGTATCTCTCTAACCGAGGTTAATCCAACTGGATGGGAAGTCCAGACAGATGTGGGGACCCTTCCAACACCTGTAGGAAGGAGTGTCACCTGGGCATCTCTCCTGGTGCTTGTCACATGGGGCTTGACGGGGGACAGGCTGGTCTCTGGGCTTGTCTGCTGGAGGAGAAGGCTGTCCTTGGTAGACAGGACCCCCTCCCAGCTCTGGTTCTACAGACAAATGTCTGTGCAGCTGGCTGGGCATGTGTCTCCAGGATGCCGGAGAAGGAAGACTGTGGGCAGACCTGGTGGGCTCAGGGCACAGTGCTGCTGAGTCTGTAAGCTTGTGGGCTGTGGAGGTCACATGACCACCTCCTGTCTACTGATACCTATTACCTGAGATGGGGATTGGGAGCCGGGCATCCATTCCTATCACAGAGAGCTGGATGGAGGGCACATTTCAGATCGAGATCAAATCCTGCCAGCCAGCCCTGTTTTGTAAGAGATCTGCATCACATAGCAGATTATACTAATAATTTTTCCTTTAACTATATTTGTATGGGATTTTGACTGTGTTTCAAGCCTTCAGTGGGCTGGGAGTTGAATTCTTAGCTGTGTTACCTTAAGCCAAATTTGAGGCCTCTTGGAGACTTGGTTTCTGTCTCTGAGAAGTGGTTGATTGAAGGTACCAACTTAGACTTTCAAATCCCCCCTGCCCCCCCACTCCTGAACTACTGTAGAGTCTCAAACATTTGCTTGCTCCAACACAGTAAAGACCAGTTTAGTGATGGAAACTCCTCATGTGATTTGAGGGAAAACTCAAGGTTCTCTTAGAAGTTCTGCTGAGGCCCAGGGCCACTGCAGAGCCCTGCAAAATTTGTGTTCTGGGGAAACCACAGACAAGACAAGACATGAGCCCCCTGCCTTCGTGTGCACTCAGAGGCGAAGGGAGCCATGGGGTAAGTCTTCAATGCTTGGCCAAGGGAGGGGAAGAACCTGAGTCTCCTGTTTCCAGGCAACCATTTTCCATCACCAAGTCATTGGGAATAAAGATGACCTTGAGCTGGAAAAGCCAAGAATGAAGGAGCCATTCAAAGTGAGTGAGGGCTCAGGAATGGCTGGGGTTGAGTGACTAAGGAACGCTAGGGTTGGTCTAGAGCTTTGGCATCACTGAGATCTGATCAGGTCCCTTCTGGCCATATTCCCTTGAATGGCTTCCTTCTCCCTTTTTTTGGGGGGAGTGGGGGTTATGGGGCTTGAACTCTGGCCTGGGCACTGTCCTTTAGCTCTACAGCTCAAGGCTATCACCCTACCCTTGAGCCACAGCCCCATTTCCTGTTTTCTAGTGATTAATTGGAAATAAGAGTCTCACGGCTTTGTATTGCCCCAGAGTGGCTTTGAACCATGATCATCAGATCTCAGCCTCCTTAGTAGATGGGATTACCGGCGTGAGCCACCGCGCCCACCTGGCTTCCTTCTACTTGTGTTATTTGTGTCGCTGTTTGCCTTAGGTTTTAAATGGACATCTTGGGGTTTCTGAGTCTGGTAGAAGGAAATGGTCCTTGCTGCTATGTCTCCCGTCTTGCACACGCTCAGTTGAACATCTCCTGGTCCTGTGAGCCAGCATCCCTGCCTCCTGCAGGAGTGGAGGGAGCCCCCTGAGGGCTGGCTCTCCTTTTCCTACGTGTGATCCCCGAGATCTTTTGCCTCTGTACATGGGGAACTTGGGTCACCTGGGTTCAGTGAAGCCTTCTAGGGCCAATAGGGGCTTGAGTCCTCTTCTGGGAGCTGGCCCTCTGTTTTGCCTTTGCTTGGCATTGTAGGGGCAGCTGTCTAGGCCAATGGGGGAAAAGGCAGCTGGATTCTGACGAGGCACATTGTCCGTAGCCTGGGTGGAGAAGGACACTTGGGCCATGTAATCCCGGGGGGCATCGTCAGGTCTGCTAAGATGGCAGGAAACTGATTCCAATGGATAGTCCTGGAACCACTCTGGACAGTCCTCCAGCCCAGCAGCAGAGAGACCGCTGTCCCCTGGCCTAGCTTATATAGATTGACAGTTGCAGCCTGGCATAGGGGTGGGGTTGGGGAAGGGTGTTCCTTTGGAGGCAGGGGTCTCTTTGTAGCAGGGAGGCTGCATGGTCCTGCTGGTGTCATCGTGGCTGTCTGGATCTTCCAGACATGGCCTCATGGTAGTGATAGTGCTGGGAACACAAGGAGGGTCTTAAGTGGGCCCCCTTGATTGGTATACAGAGCAGGTAGTGATGGAGGAGAAAGAGCCTATAAGACGCATGGCTTCCTCCTGACGTATAATGACACCTGTCTGTGGGATCCAGGCTTTCTCTGGGCTCATCTCCCGGTGCCTGGTGTGGAAGGAGTGGGCAGGGCTGTGCCTGTGGCGCCTCTGATCTCTGCCCACCTTCCCTTCCCTGAGATACAAGGCTGGAGGTCTGCTGGCCCGAGCTGAGGCCATCCGGCCACCGTGCCTCCATCAGCACCGGAAGAGTTGTGTAAAGGTGACCGCGCCGATGGCAGCTGGTGCTGGGTTCAGTCATTCATTTGCTCCATTCGGTCTCCCTACCTGCTTGTCCCTCCCTCATCTCTTTATTTTACTCCATCTTTGAGCTCCTGTTCCTTCTGGTCCACTGGCCTACACCAGACACCTGTGGATGTTAGTAACAGTTGAGGACTGTGAGAGCCATGGTGGCCAGGGAGGAGCTGGTGGCTGGGGGTATCTGCCTGTCTTTGTGGCAGGTGTCAGGAGGTGTCCTTGTGGCAGGCAGACTGCTTCTCCTCCTCATTGGCTGAACTCTCTCGAGGACCCGCCCCCACCAGGAGAACCTTATTTGTCCTGCCGTTCTGCTCTGTAGACAGTGTGAGGTTTGGGGAGAGGAGGCTGGCTGTGACTTTCAGGGGTCTGACTGGCTGTCGCTGAGTAGAACCTGCCTCTCTTTCAGTCTATCCTTTCTCTAGTTTTGTGTTCGTTTGTTTTGTGTATGGGTACTAGGGCTTGAACTCGGCCTGAGCACTGCCCCGAAGTTTTTTATTTTCCTTCTCAAAGCTGGTGCTCTGCCCCTCGAACCACATCTCTGCTTCCAGCTTTTTGCTAATTAATTGGAAATAAGAGTCTCACAGACTTTTCCTTCCCCAGGCTAGCTTTGAACCATAATCCTCAGAGCTAGGATTATAGGTGTCAGACACCGGTGGCTGGTCCGTTTCCTACCAGTTAAAGGTGAAGGGGCATTCTGTGGCCCTGTAGGCCCTGTAACCCTATGGTTCCCACAGCTGAGCACAGCCACCAGCACACACGAGTCTTCTGCTGACCTAGCCGTGAGCCTGCCACCCCTCCCAGGGGCTGCCTTCTCCCCACTAACTCCAAGACTTGGTAGCTTTGCAATAGGGACTGATTTTCATTTCTTATTTTATTTTATTTTTCTGAGCATAAAAAATATAAACAAGCATATGACATGAAGCCCTGTGACCTTTTTATTGTTTCAAAGAACTAAGATTTTTTTTTTAAGTCTACTCACTTTTTTTCTGGTATGAAAATCCTAAATGGATGTAAAAAAAAAAAAAAAGTCAGTCTCCTTTCCCCCTTCCTGTTCTCCATTCATGTTGTGCTCTCTGAGTATCTTGACTTGAAAGCCATGACTTTCTTTTTAAGGTATGAGATTTGCTGATGGCCTCTTGGTAGGTTACAGGTAAAAGGTCGGCTTTGCAGTAAGATTCCTCCATCCTTCTGTTTTCCCACACTTGAAGATTCTTTTTTTTTTTTTTTTTTTTTTTTTTTTGTCAGTCCTGGGCTTGAGCTCAGGGCCTGAGCACTGTCCTTGGATTTTCTCAAGGCTAGAGCTTTACCACTTGAGCCTCAGCACCACTTCAGGCTTTTTTTCTATGTATGTGGTACCGAGGAATCGAACCCAGGTCTTCATGCATGCTAGGCAAGCACTTTAACCACTAGGCCAAACTTTCGGCCCATCACACTTGAAGATTCTTATCATGGACACCGGAGAATCTTTTTTTTTTTTTCACAAGAACTGGATCACTTAGCTTTGTTCATTCCCAAAGCACCCTTCATGTCCAAGACTCTGTGATTCCCAGGTATCTCCCTCTCTCCATAACCCTAACCATATCACCAGAGGTGAGCAGAGACAGATTGGAGCCTGTCAGAACTCCCCTGGAACTTTGGAATAGAGCACCAAATTGTTCTGTGCCTCAGTTTCTATCTCCTACTCCCTCCTCCTCCCTGCAATGTTCCTGCCTTCTGCTGTAGCTAGGTTGAGATGGGGCAATTTCGATGTTGGATACAGAGCCAGAATCTTTGCTTTTCATATGTTTAAAGAGATGAATGGGAGCTGGCCGCTGGTGACTCATGCCTGCAATGCCAGCTCAGAAGGCTGAGATCTGAGGATCATGATTTGAAATCAGCCCCAAGGCTGTGAGGCTCTTACCTTCAAAAAGCTGGAAGTGGAGCTGTGGCTCAAGTGGTAGCCTTGAACAAAGAGGCTCAGGAACAGCACTCAGGTCCTGAGTTCAAGACCCAATTCTGAAAAAAAAGTATATGGAAAAAGTACACAGACATGAAAATTGTAGGTACTGGCCCATTTTCCATTACTATATGGAAATACTTGAAGCAGGCTAGCTTCATAAGGAAAAGGAGAGTCGAGGGTTTGGTGCCGTCATTGGTAAGGGCCTCATGGCAGATGGCTAATGTCATCCCAGTGGAAGGAATTGTTGTGGAAGCATCACCTCATAGAACCGGGGAAGGACAGACACTGGGGTCCCATAAACACTTCTGAGGGCACACCCCAAATTGGTCTAACAATCTCCCCCTAAGGTTCCACTGGGCTGTTAACACTGAGTACATACAAATCACAGATCCAAAAATTAACTGACACTTAGCGTGTAAGAGAAAAATGGCAATGGGGTGACTCATGTCTGGAATCCTGGCTGTGTTGAGGCTTAGATGGGCGCACTGGGATTTGAAGCCATCAACCCAGGTACAACAAAATGAGCGAGGACCATGCGGTGGCACCTATGATTCTAGATACCCAGTTGGATCATAATCCATACTCTATCCATAAAAGAACTAAAAGTGGGGGTGAGAAAGGACTGGGGCTATGTTTGCAGAGGTAGAGTACTTGTTTAGTGAGTATGAGGACTTGAGCATAAATCCCAGTACCACTCTTCCCCTTCCCCACACACACACACAAAAAAAAAAAAAAAAAGAGAAGAGAAAAAGAATGGCAGAGCTCCGAGGCTTTACACTCGTCTACCTATAATGAATCCTGTTAAGATACACAAAATATCCTCGTTGCCCTTTTCTTCTGTATGTTGTCCTCAAAATCAACCTGTGAGTATGTTGGTTGTTTTGTTTTTCCTTATGGCAGGCTGTGTAGTGTCGATGTAAATGATGTACAGAAATTGTTGGACTGGAACATTCAAGAAGGTGTGGGAAGTTTGGGTAGAGCAGTTAAAAAAAAAAAGTCCAGAAACATAGTATGTGTGTTGGGGGAGGGGGGAGAGGAGTGGAGGGAGGGATGGGAATGAAGGAAGAACTTTTTTAGTAACCATGTTGGGCCTTTGTCCAGAGCTCCATCCTTTTTCCCTTTCTCACGGAGGAGAAGAGAAGATGAGAAAACTCTGGGGTGGAGAAGGTTGCCAGGGAGAGAAGTTGCAGACACTGCCCTGAGATAGGCAGCTCTTTTGTTACAGCCTAGAAAGACAGGCAGCAAGGGGAAAATAGGTCTCCAGGCAGGGCCCAGAGACTTAAAGCCCCAAGGGGACTGGGAATGATTAGGCCGGTCTTTGTTTCCTGGAAGCAGGCAAGGATGAAGAAATCACTTCTAAGAGCTCCTCGGAAGGTCTTCATGATCTCTCAGAGCTCGGAATTGCACATTCTTGCCATTGTTTCTATCTAACTTTTGCCCTAAATGAAATAGGATCTTGAGAAAACAAAAGAAAGAGTACAAGTCTTACCATTTTAAGAACGTGGTTTTTCAGTCCAGAAGCAGATTTATCCCGATTGCTTGGTAACAGGGCCAGTGGGAACGCAGGTAACTGCGCCACGTGTTTTGGCCTGCCATCCCTTTGTCCCTGAAGGGGTGATAGACTCCAGGGACAGGCTTAGGTTCTGGAGGCTGCAGATGCTAGCGTACCTTTGAGGATGAAATCAAGCCTTTAAAGTTGCTTCTAATAAAAGCATGAAAAGGGCTGCTGGGCTGGGCGCCCGGGGTTCACACCTGCAATCCTAGCTACTTAGGAGGCTGAGATCTGAGGATTGTAATTCAAAGCCAGCCCAGGCAGAAAAGTCCATAAGGCTCCTTAGCTTCGATGAACCACCAAAAAAGCTAGAAGTGGTATGTAGAGTGCTTGCCCTGAGCAAAAGAAGCTCAGGGACAGGGGCCAGGCCCTGAGTTCAAGCCCCAGGCACAGCACCAAAAGCAAACAGAAGGGGATGCTGCAGGCTGCAGGCGTTGGGGCTGTAGCTCAGTAGTAGAGTACAAGACTCTGGATTGGGTTCCTAGCACTATGAAAAAGAGTAGAGAGGGGAAGGGAAGGGGAGGAATGGGAAAAAAGAGGGGAGGGAGAAGAGGGGACAGCTAGGTACTGGTAGCTTGCACCTATAATCCTAGGTACTCAGAAGGCTGAGATCTGGAGGGTGGCAGTTCAAAGTTAGCCCAGAGAAGAAAAAAAAATCCACGAGACTCCATCTCTAAAGTGACCAGTGAAAAGTCAAACTGGAGGCGTGACTCATGTAGTAGAGTATCAGCTAAGTAAGCTAGCCAAGGAAACACCAAGCCTTGAGTTCAAAACCCAGTACTCCCATGAAAGAAGAGAGAGGGAGGGAGGGAGGGAGGGAGGGTAGAGAAGTCTGTCTTTCAGTCCTCCCCAGAAGCCATTCCTGTCTTCTCAGCTACTACCCCCTTGATGCCGATGTTGTGGGTCCAATGCTTGCAGAAAGCTGGCCCGGCCCCAGGACCCACTGTTCCTGAGAGAGAATTAGCATTCAGATGGGGCTCCTGAAAAGAACGCAGTGTTTGAGACACAGCACCTCAAAGACGGGCCTGGAGGCCCAGGAAGGGGGAGGTGGGGTGAAGTGAATGACCAGTTCTGCTGTGAGGCGCAGGGAATGCCCGTGCAAAGCTCTTCGCTGAAGAACAACCAGCAGACCCCACAGAGAAGAGGAAACCAGGACCTTTACGAAGGTAGAGGCTGGCTCTGGACTAGGAGTCTAGCAATGCTGGCATTGCAGAGTAATCACTTACACAGAGTGGGCCGGGGGGCTTTGCCCACTGTGGGTAGAGGAATGGTATTGAGAACTCTGCCACTGGCTGTCCTCCCTGTGTCCCCACAGCTTGTACCCAAGATGAATGGAACTTTAACTGGTCCTTTAACTCCATGCCAGCTCCCATGCCCAGCCCACAACACACACCAGCCTAGAGACCAGATCAGTATGTGCCACTGGCCTACGGCACTGGAGAGTTCTGTTCCCTGTCTACCATTTCCCATTTCCCCTCCTCTCCCTCCCCCCCCATTCCTTTCCCTAGTCCAGCCTTCTGTGGCCCATCTACCCTCCTGGGATCATTCCTGGCCCACTAACACTGGGCCACTGCTGGCCCGGCCCTCCCTAGCCTGTCCCCAAGGCACTCTGGTTCCTCTGGATCTGTGCTTGACCTTGGTTGCCAGGCAACAAGGACAGGCCTATCCTGTACTTCCTGTTCCCTTGGAGGTGTTTCTTCCACCCAGACAGGATCTAAGGTAACAGAGTAGGCCACAGCTCCCAGGGAGGGAGCAGGGAAGAGCTGAGAGCCAAGAGGGGTGTACAGTGTCCCCTCCTGGCCAGCTCCCACCCTAAGCCTCTCATCATGCCAGGCTTCCTGTGTCCTGGCTTCTGCCCCAGCTCCCCCCTTGCTGTGTGTATGGTTGAGGGGTGTACATTTCTTCTGAAGTCGTGACCGTGGTGGGGTTCCACATAGATCTAACTGGGTACCACACCGTCTTGTGGTCAAAGCTCTAGTGCTTGTGGCTTTGTTAATGGAGCAGTGACAGGAATCTTTTCTCTCTCTCCCTCTCTCTCCATCTTGGAGCTGTTAAGGGAGAGAAGTCTAGGAGCATGAATGATGTCTGTGCGTGTGTGCATGCGCGTGTGTGCGTGCGCGTGTGTGCGCGTGTGTGCGTGCGTGCATGCGTGCATGCTTGCACACATGCCGGTGCTTGAACTAAGAGCTTAGCTGTTGTGGCTTAGCTTTTGTTTTTCCCCTCTAGGCTCTAGTACCTGTATCATGGCCCCACTTCTGGCTGTTTGGTGATTCATTGGAGATAAGAGGCCTGTGGACTTTGCTTCCTGGCTAGCTTCGAACCACCCTCTTCAGGTCTCAGCCTCCTGAGTAGCTGGGGTGACAGGCATCAGCCACGGGTCCCCAGCAGAGACGTTCAGTTTGGACTCTGCGATTGGAGGAGAATGATTGTGCTATTGACTAGCCAGGGTGAAGCATTCGGAAGACATTTCTTGCTCGTTTCTGCTCTAAAGAGGCAGGGCTATGAAGGGTCAAGACTTCCACGGAATTGCCTCCCTGGACACACATGCCAGGTGTGATGCTGGGGTTAGAGACTCGAGGGCCCTCAGTCTCAGGGAACCAAGGAGGGTGATGTACAGACAGCTCCTGGGCCAAGGTTCTAAGGCTGGAGAGATTCCCCTGGAGCCACTGTGAGTTTCACTCTGTGGAGATTGTAAGGACCAAGATGAGGAGCTCTAGCCCCTGAGGGAGAGGCTCTTCCTTGCCTGGGGTGGTGGTGGGGGTCACAGGGGAGAGAGGATGTTCCTAAGCTGCCCATGCCCTCAAGCTGACAGTGCCTGGTTTCTAACTTAGTCCCTCCCTCCCTCAAGGCCAGCGGGCTCTACCCAGCTGAGACCCTGCCATTCTCAGATTGTCTCTGAGCTCTGGTTGTTGCCCAGGGAAGGGACCAAGAAATCTTACTTCAAGCTGGGTACTGGTGGCTCACAGTCTGTAATCCTAGCTCCCCAGGAGGCTGAGATGTACAGATAAAGATTCAAAGCCAGAAAAATAGCCAAAAGTGGCATTGTGGTTCAAGTGGTAGAAGCTCAGGGACAATGCCCAGGCCCCTGAGTTTAAGCCCCAAGATTGTCACACGCACACACACACACACACACACACACACACACACACACACACACACACCTTGCTTTAGTTCTTTTCTGAGTAGATAAAACATCCAAGAAGAGGACTTCTTTTTAGAGAGGAACCTGTCTCAAATTATTTTTAGGCTGTTCACAGGATCTGGAACATCCCTTCTCCCCTGATTCTGATGTATTAATTCATCACTCTTCCTGTCCTCCACACAGCACCAGGCACAGATCCTTGTGCTCGTGGTAACAGGAGCATTCTGGTGTGCTTGTGGTGTGGTACCACAGCCATCCAGCCTATTCCCCAACCCCTGCTGAGAGGCCTACATTTGGGAGTTGAAGGCTACGGGCCCATTGGCCTTGTCACTCTGTTGCTGAGGCTTGGGGGTATCCACCTTGGTGTCTCCAAGCAATGTGCCTTTTGAGGCAAAGGCCACCACCGATGTCCATTCCTTCATCAAACGTCCACGCTGGTTGGCTGCCTGAGTCCAAACTTCCTATCGGCTTAAATAAGCTATTGGATGACATTGGCACCGAGCCTTGTCAACAGACTGAATGGTAGCTGGGAGTTTAGCAGGTGTTACTTCCTGGTCTACAACATGTATGTACACACTGTGAATTCGCTCATCCAGACAGCCACTGAGACACACGAATGGGTGGATGTGACTGGACTGTGTGGGGTCTGGCTGGAGTTTGGAAGGAGAGGGGAGGGGAGGGGAGGCTTAGACCTGAAGGATCAAGGTTTGAGGCCAACCGAGGCGAAAAACTCTCTGAGACTCCATTTCTAATTAACCAACCAAAAACAGGGCTGGAAGAGTGGCTCAAGTGATGAGTGCCTGATGAGCAAGCTTCAAGTCCTGAGTCCAAACTCAGAGAGAGGGGGGGGGGAGATCTTGCTCATTTACCCTTATTGAGACCACCTCTCCTCATGACCATCATTCCTTTGTGGATCTGTATTTCCATCTGGCGTCAGATCTTGTCTTCTGAAGAATTTCCTTGAACATTTCTATCCTAAGGGTCTCCTAAGTGACAAGCTCCATTAGCTTTGGCATTTTAGAAATGTCTTTGTTTCGCCTTTGTGTTTAAAAGATGTGTTTGGATATGGGATTCTAAATTAATCACCTTTATTTTTTCCATCGTGGGACTTGGACTCTGGGCCTGGGTGCTGTCCCTGAGCTCTTCAGCTCAAGGATACTGCCCTACCCCTTGAGCCACCGTGTCACTTCCGGTGTTCTGGTGGTTAATTGGAGATAAGAGTCTCATGGACTTCAGTGCCCAAGCTGCCTTTGAACTGTGATCTTCAGATCTCAGCCTGAGTAGCTAGGATTACAGGCGTGAGCTACCGCGCCCAGCACCATCTTTTTTGTTGTTGTTTGTTTGACTTTTCTTTCGGTCCATGAAACCGCGCGCTCTCTCTGTCTCCCTCTCTCCCTCTCCATCCTCTTTCTTCTGTGGCTACACTTACAATTCTTCTCTTGAGCACTAAGTTTCTCTTGATTCAATGTGGCTTTGTTTCCCGTGCATGCTGTTCACTGAACTTCCTTTTGATCTGTGAGTTGGTCATTTTCCTTGTATTTTTCCCTCTTCATCTTTTTTTTTTTTTGGCCAGTCCTAGGGCTTGAACTCAGAGCCTGGGCACTGCCCTTGAGCTTTCTCAAGGCTAGAGCTCTACCACTTGAGCCACAGTACCATTTCTGCTTTTTCAGTGTATGTGGTACCAAGAGATTGAACCCAGGGCTTCATGCACGCTAGCAAGCACTCTACATCTAGGCCACCCTCCCAGTCCCCACTTTATCCTTTAAGAACAATGTTTACATGTATGGTAGACCACTTAACGTTATCCTGCAGCTCACTGGTGTTCCGATCATTTATTTCATTCTCATCTCACTGTGTTTCGTTTTAGAAAGATTGAAAAAAAAATTAAATCACTCTTGTTGGCAAATTCACTGATCTTTTCTTCTCCCATGTCTAATCATCTCTGACATTATGTAATTTTCACCTCTGGAAGTTTGATTTGTGTCTTTGAAAAACATATTCCACATCTCCGTTTAACTTTTTGAACATGTGGAATGCAGTTATAATAATGTCTTTTTAATGTCTTTATCTGCTAATTCTAACATCTGTGTCAGAATTTAGTTTCAGTTGATTTTTTTTTCTACTGTATGGTTTGTGTGTGTGTGTGTGTGTGTGTGTGTGTGTGTGTGTGTGTGTCTGTGTGTGTGTCTGTGTGTGCACCCTGGGGTTTAAATTCACAGCCTAGGAGCTGAGCTGTCCCTGAGCTGCTTTTGCTTAAGGCTAGTGCTCTGCCATTTGAGGCACAGCTCTACTTCCAGCTTCTTAAAAAAAAAAAAAAAATTATTGACGGGGGCCGGGAGTTTGGCCTAGTGGTTAAAGTGCTTGCCTAGCATGCATGGAGACCCGGGTTCGATTCCTTGGTACCACATATAGAAAAAAGCCGGAAGTGGTGCTGAGGCTCAAGTGGTAGAGTGCTAGCCTTGAGAAAGTCCAAGGACAGTGCTCAGGCCCTGAGCTCAAGCCCAGGACTGGCAAAAAAAAAAAAAATTGAATTAATTGTGTGTGTGTGTGTGTGTGTGATTCATTGTAGATAAGAGTCTGGTGAACTTTCCTGCCCAGGCTAGCTTTGAATTGTGATCCTCAGAGCTCAGACTCTTGCGTAGCTAGGATTACAGGGGAGAGCCACCGGTGCCCAGCTTTTCTTTGCTTCTTTGTTTGCCCAGTACATTTCTTTTCTTTTTTTTTTTTTCTTAATTGAAGGCTAAACATTGTGAGATTTGCAATGTGAGAAACGGGACAGTTTTATATTCCTCCCCAAAGTGTTCTAAAGGTTCATTAGAATACTCAGAGCCCTCAGAGCAGCAGTTTTCAGTGTGTCGGTAATCACAACATGCTATGCGTACTGCCCATCTGAGAGTTCCCTCCATGTCCCACGAGTGAAGAGGCATCCCACTCTGGCTGGTGGCGACAGATGCTATTTGGGTTTCTCTAGTCTTCTGGGTAGTCATTCACCCATCCAGCTAGTGTCTTCACATACTCGGCTGTCAGTGCTGGATACTTGAGGGACACTCAGAGTCACCACTATCTCTGTACCTGGGAATCTCCCTCTTTTCTGGCACTGGGTCCTGTGTACTCTGAGCTTCTTTGCTTCCTCCAGACCTTCAGCTCCTTCTTCTCCTCAGCTTAGATGATCCAGAGTGTGTGTGTGTGTATGTGTGTGTGAGTGTGTGTGTGTGTGTGTGTGTGTGTGTGTGTGTGTGGTGGAGGTCACCTCATTTATCACAGCACTAGTTCCGGCTTGTGCCGTGTACGTGATATGGAGGAATTGAACTCAGGGCTTCCTGCATGCGAGGCAAGCACTCTCTCACTAAAGCCACACTCTCGCCTGGTTTTCGGAATCTTGACTTCCCTTGTGTTCTTTTGTTTGTAAACACGTGGAGCTGAGCTCCAGAACTCTGCATGTCAACATGAGCAGGCATGGGTGCCGGGTCGATGTTTATCCAGTAGATGATGTAAGCATATAGATTTCCTATATTTAGTGGCACGTGGCTTCTGCACTCCAGATCTGTCTTTTTCTTCTATTGTTTTGTAGAATTTTCTACTATCCAACTCTTCACGGGCGTCTTGGCATCTCCATATACTGAGTGGCATGAGTTGTAGCTCATGAATGCAGGGATGTTCCCTCAGCTTTAGTCTCATTTCTGAGGTGTCCACTGTGGTCAGAAGGGGAAAATAGAGTGGGTACAGTACAATAAGTTACTTTGAGAAAAGGGAGGCATTCATGTACCTTTGGTTATATTGCATTGTTGTCACCATTCTATTCCATCTTTAGTTTTCATCATCGTTGTTATTATTATTTTAGATCAAACATGATCCTCTGTATTGTTGTGATTGGTTTAAAAAAATTGCTTCTCACTTTGTGCCAGTGACTCATGCCCATCACCCTAGCTACTCAGAAGGCTGAGATTGTGGTTCGAAGCCAGCCTGGGGCAGGAGAGTCCACGAGAATCTTATCTCCAATGAACCACCAGAAAAACCACAAGTGGAGCCGTGGCTCAAAGTGGCAGAGCCTTAGAGCTGCTTGAACAAAAGCCAGGGACTGCATTCCAGGCCTGAGTTCAAGCCCCAGGATTGGCAACAAAAACAAAAATATGCTTCTCATATTTTAGAATACAATTGCTTTTTTAAAAAAAAAGTTTAAGTAAGGGCCAGGAGTTTGGCCTAGTGGTAGAGTGCTTGCCTAGCATGCACAAAGACCCAAGTTCAATTACTCAGTACCACATACATAGAAAAAAGCTGGAAGTGGTGCTGAGGCTCAAGTGATAGAGTGCTAGCCTTGAAGAAAAAGCCCAAGGGCAGTGCTCAGGCCTTGAGTTCATGCCTCAGTACTGGCAAAATATATATATATATATATATATATATATATATATTTAAGTACTTGTATAAGGGGTTTTTAATTCCACAAGTCAGATTATGAGCACAATACATCTTGATCAGTGTCACTCATTCCAATGTTCTCCCCATCATCCCCAAACCCATCCAGATCCTCAGGTTATATATATAGTTCAACCTATTACATAGGGTACATAAAATAGAATAACTATTTGCCTGCCATCCTTCTCTTTATTTGTCTCCCCCTCTTCCCTCTGACAAAACACCACATCTGCCTTGTAATTATTATTATCGATCTCCTACTGTGTCTACTTCAGCAGTGAAGCTTTATCGTGGTTGCGTATGTGTGAGGGAACAACAGAAGCCATAGTACATCCAGAGTGTGCTACTACCTGTGTTTTCAGGCATGCACTGTGAATGTGGAACCTCCCTTACCCCCTCACTCCCTCCTCCCCGCAGGGGATAAGGAAGGGCTACTGGACTGTGTGTGTTTGTGTTACAGTTGGCTGTCCTGTTTTGTTTGTTGGTTTTTTCTCACTGTGATGGCATTGTCTTACTCTGAGAGAAGTAAGAATGAAGTTCTATGAGCTATCTTTGCGCCAGTATTCTCTTCTTAGCGTTATCTAACCTGCAAAGGAGAGAGGCATGCAGTCACTACCCAGCTGGTTTGAGCAGGCAATGGATGGTGCATGAGAGGAATGAATGGGTCATTCACAGAGTGAGATCTTGGGATCTCTCTGACCAGAGAACCAACAGTCTGAATCCTCTAGGGTGGGTCGGGGGGCAGGGAGAAGGAGATGCACTTTCTCTGCTGGGCATTGGCAGGTACTGATGCCAAAATCTATCTTGTGGTGGCCCCTGAGTAGAGAACCTAAAGGAGGGTCTCCCATCTGTCTGGATTCATTTTTTTTTTGACTCCTTGCATTTCTGAGATCATGCAGAATTTTGTCTCTCAGTCTGGCAGAATAGATCTTAAATATTCTCGTGACCTAAAAGGTCACTGGGAGGTGGATAAATATATTAATTAGCTCCACTGCGGCCTCGTGTCTCAAACTGTGTATCAAAACGTCCTACTGTGCAGTTTGACTGCCTGTGGTCTTACTCAGCAGTACCTCAGTACACCCGAGGTGAAGTGGAAAAGTGAAGAAATCTGGAGAGGAAAAGAAAGAAATTCAAGATGAGGTCAAATTATCCCCGAACAAGAAGGTAACCAGAGCTGAGTACTGGCGGCTCACACCTGTCATCCTAGCTGCTCAGGAAGCTGAGATCTGAGGATCACAGTTCAAAGCCATTAACCACCAGAAAACTGGAAGTGGTGCTGTGGCTCAGGGGTAGAGCGCTATCCTTGAGGTGAAGAGCTCAGAGACAGCGCCCAGGCCCAGAGTTCAAGCCTCACAACTGACAAAAAAATAATAATTGAAAAAAAGGATAACCAGCGCCCCCCCTCTGTAGCTTCCTAAGGAGTGGTCTTCCTCCCAGCCAAGCCCACCTGGAAGAATGTTTCCCTTACAATTTGCCTCCATGTTCTGAAGGTGAGGTCTCTGGGAAAGAAAACGAGAAGGCCACGGCGTTAGTCTAGGAAGGGAAATTGAGGCTGGACTTCCACTCTCCTGCATCCTTCTTCTGCCACCATCTTTTCTCTATGGTTGAAGCCTGGTCTGCTTATGCTGACAGCAGGAGGATTGCAGATTCCTGGCCGAAAAGCTCATGAGGGAGAAAGGAACTGTGGTGGATTTAATGTCCACTGCCAATCAGGGACAGATTCAAGACCCCCCACACACAACATCCACCCCTCCACCACCTCAACCTCTCCTCTTCTGAGCATGGGAGGTGGTGACACAGGAGTAGGTGACTCTGTGATCAGGGCGGGCTTGGGAGTTCACTGGGTTTAGAGGGGTGGGTAGTGGGAGGGGAGAGGCCTTGCCACTGGTGCCAAGGGTCCTGGGCCAGCCCAGCCCACACCTCCACTCTCCCTCTCCTTCCTGCCCCCCTCCCTCCTCCATCCCCAGCCTGTCTGTTTCAGCTTCACTGGGTCCCCGAGTAAAGGCCCTCTGGCAGAGGGAATTAACACACTTAATTAAAGTGTCCAATGAAGAGCTTTTGCATACTTCTTAATTACTGTCAGAGTCTTTGGGGGGACAGTCTGAAATGGGATTTTTATTATTTTTCTACATATTCATTTAGCTGATAGCCAGCCAGGCTCAGGTAAGAACTGTCAAGACTGCATGTCTTTCTGAGTGTGGGGGTGGCAAGGGGGGGGAGCGGAATCCTTGCCTCCCCTCTACCCCTCTCCTCCCAGCATGACTGTTTGTCAGGAAGGACGGGGCTGGGGTTTTCTGTGATTCATGAGCTAGAGAGAAAAGAAACAAGACTCGGACAAATACAGCTTGGGGCGTCTCCCTGTTCTCTTTATTATTTAGAGGCCAGGGTGTCAGTCATTGGGGGGGGCTTTGTGGGTAGGCGTTGTAGCTGAATGATGGGGGGGCCAAGGGTGCAGAGACCCTTTGCTCAACATGGGATGTAAGGACACAGCATCCAGCAGAGGACAGGGCTGTTGGTGGAGGCTGATTCTACATTTTCTTTTTCCCCTGCCCTCCCTTTTCGTTCACTGTGACCACCAGCACTGAGGACCCTCAAGAGGACCAGGTTGAATCTCACACTAGCGTGCGTTCTAGCATTGCTGCAGAGCTGGTGTGGGTGGCTGGTCACATGACACACATGGAGGCCGAGAGCAGACGGCAGGGCAAGGCTCTAGCTGGTGGCAGCTCACTGTCTGCCAAGGGTTGGCAGACCCGCCACTAAGTCCCCAGCTGATTTCTTGTGCTCCGGCCGGAACAGCTGTCTCTAGTCATCCTCGCTCGTGGTGATGATGACAGAGGAGGCAGAATCATAGCTGGCATCCAGGCATCCACCTTCTGCTCAACCCTCAGCCTGTGACCTGGGCACAGGCCCCCACAAGGACTGAGTGGAGCTGGCTTCCTGTAGCATTCACGAAGCATGTTGTCTGTCGGTCAGCCTGTCCGTCTGTGCTGAGGTTGCTTTCCTACCCAGTCTCTCCCCAGGAAGCACTGGTCCCCCTGATCCTCATCTCCAGCTCAGCCAGCCCAGGGAGTCACCTCCTCCAGGAGGCTGCCATGATTATTACCCCAGCATGTTTCAGATACTTGGTGCCGAGTCCAGTGCTGTGCTGTGCTGGCTGAGGGCGGTGGTGAGCCTGGCACTGAGTCTGTGCCCAGTGCACGTTTACTGACTGGGTGGAGAAGCTCATTGTCTTTTGAAGCTACCAGCATGTAGGGAAATGTGTTTATGTGGAACCCCGAGCTGAGACAGGGCCCAGGGCCCCCCTCCCTCCTCAGGTGAGACTCCAGGTACTGGCAGGTTGGGAAAGAATTAAAGGAAGCAAATAAAATAATAAAGTGCATCAGGAGAAAGAAATTAAAGCTAAAGCTCTACTGTCTGAGCCACAGCGCCACATCCAGTTTTCTGGTGGTTCGTCAGTAAATAAGTGTCTCATGGACTTTCTTGCCTCCTCTGGCTTTGAACCGTGATCTCGATCTCCTGAGGACCTGGGATTACAGTCGTGAGCCACCAATGCCTGGCCATGAGCTTTCACTTCCCTACCTCTACCTTCACTCAGTGTTCTCTCTGCTCTCTGTGTCCTCTCACCTGGACCAGCCCACTCAGCCCCCCTGCCCTGGGATCAGCTGTTCTGCTGCTTATCCAACCTTAGCCTTGCTGCGTCCCAGTGTCATAGATGAGGCATCATTTCAGATTTACCTTACGCCAGCTCTGTGACTTTGACCTTTTCCACCTCCCCAAATTATGCGGAGGATCAAGGAAAAAGACCAGGTTCCTTTACCTGGCATTTGAACAAATCCCCCAGCCGGCATTCCAGTTTGCCTTCCTCCTTTCCTGGAGACGCCTGGTAAATTCTCAGTGATAGGATTTTTCTCACCTTCCTTGGTGGAAAGAAGGGAGAAATCTGTCTTCCTGCTTCATCATGTGAGACTCAAGGATCCGAGAAGCTTTACAAGAATATTGCTGAGCCATGATCTCAGAGGGGGTGGGGGTGGGGGAGGGTTTGTGGGGATGGGGGAGGAGAAAAGCGCACTAATGGTATGACTTGCCTATTTTAATAAAGTCCTATCCACTGAGCATTACCAGTGCCCTCAGAGACACTGTGCCGCAGCGCTATCTGAGTCGTGGTTGGGAGGGAGACACAGGATGACCTTGGGGACACAGCCTGTGGGCAGCTGAAGCCCATGGAGGGACTATCACTGCACCCCTCCTCTGGTCTCCCAGGCCTAGTTTAAGTGACCATACCAGCTGTCCCATCCATCCTCCCTGGTCAGACAGAGTAACCAGGTAGCTGGGACATACGTCCCCCTAGTTCCAGGTTCTGGGCACAACTCCATTATGTCTTCACCTTGGTCACATGACCATGCTTTACCTGTCTGCTACACTTCTGGGTGCCCTACAGGAAGGCTCTCTGCTCGTGTAGGGAAGCTCAGACGTGCAAAGGGGTGGATGACTATGCCTGGGAGAGGGTAGATAGACAGATCTCAACTTGGGTTCTTTTTGCTTTTCCTGTCAAGGTTATCCATCTCCTACAGCCCAGAATAGCCCAGTAAGTCCCCATCCTGCTGATGAGCCGCCCAGAGTTGTAACAACACAGAGAAGGTCTTCCTGCAGACTCTAGACTAACGTGTGTGTCCCTTTATCACCCTTCCTCCCCTCTGCAGATGGCTGACAGCAAAGCAGTTGGCATTTCTGCCATTTGTCAGGCCCCCAGGGGACCCACACCAAGTTAGGTCAGAAGCCAAACCCTGCAGTTTGGGTAATTAGCAGTATTTGTGGGATTCTCGAGGGATTTCTGATACTCTCAGCCATCCCACCGGCAGTTCTCCCTTGGGGATATTCCTGACCTGGGCAGGGGTTTTGAAAATGCAGTGGCACACAGATTGTCTAATTGTTACTTTGTGTGGGGGGTGGGTAGGAGGGGGGGTGTTCATGGGGTTTGAACTCAGCCTGGGCGCTGTGCTGAGCTCTTCAGCTCAAGACTACCACCCTACCCCTGGACCTGGGTGGTGTCCCTGAGCTCTTCAGCTCAAGGCTTCCTCCCTGCCCTTGAGCCAAGCCCCACTTCCTGTTTTCTAGAGGTTACCTGGAGGTGAGTCTCAGGTTCTTTTGTGCCGGGGCTGGCTTTGAATCTTGATCCTCAGGTCTCAGCCTCCTGAGTAGCTAGGATGACAGGCGTGAGCCACCATGCCCGGCCTTTTTTTTTTTTGCTTGTCCTGGAGCTTGAACTCAGGGCTGGGTATTATCCTTGGACACTTTTTGCTCAAGGGTAGTGCTCTGCCACTTGAGCCACAGCACCACTTCTAACTTTTGCTGTGTATGTGGTACTGAGGAATCGAACCCAAGGGCTTCATGCATGCTAGGCGAGTACTCTACCACTAGGCTACACTCCCTACTCCCTCTTGTTATTTTTGTGGTTGAGGGTCCAGTAAAATGCTTAAGACCCTGAACAGGCATGGGCTACCAGTGCCAGAAAGCAAAATACAGAGCAGAAAACTGATGAGAATCATCTTGCTGGCACTCCTTCAGATTTGAACTAACTCAAGGCCACGTGCTTACTTGAGCCATGCCCCCATCCCCCCTCCTTTTTTTTTTTTAACATACTGTTTCCTATGTTTTTGCTTGGTTCTGGTCTCAAACTAGGATCTTCTTATCTACGCCACTCACATAGCTGTGAGGACAGATGTGTACTGCTTTATTTGTCCAGATTGGTCTTGAACTGCAATCCTCCAGATCTCTGTCTCCTGAGTTGGCTGGGATTAAAGGCGCACACCACACCAGACCATCTCACTGGCTCTAATTCTTCATGCAGCATTCTTTCCAGGTCAGGGAGGACCTGGATTTGGATGTTGGGAATTCACAGTATCCTGGCACCTGGGCAGAAACTCCTTCAACCTGTGGGGCACAGAAACTAAGGGCCTGACCTTACTGCTCCTTCCTTGGGAGAAGCAGGAGGAAGGCTCACTTTCCTCTGTCCACAAGTCAGCATTTTCTCCGGGCGTTTTGTTTGGTGCCTGTTTTCTTCAAATGTAGTGTGTTCAGCAGATCCTGGCCCATTGTTGCGCACTGCTCTTGCACAACCACACTGAAACAGCTCTCTTCTTGTTTTGCAGTGGGAAAGACATCTCTGATCACAAGGTTCATGTATGACAGCTTTGACAACACATACCAGGTGAGGTCCTGGCTTGTGGGGTGGCGGGAGAGCTTGTCCTTCACCCTTCCAGGTGACCAAAAGCTGAGCTCTGGGAAGCCATTAATGTCATACCTCATTTCAACAGTTGGTGTGTGTGTGTGTGTGTGTGTGTGTGTGTGTGTGTGTGTGTGCACGCACTGGTATTAAAACTTGAACTTTTAGGCCTCATTGTCTTGCTTGGCTTTTTTTTGCTCAAGGTTGTTTCTCTACTACTTGAACCATGCCTTCACTTTCAGCTTTTTGCTGGTTCGTTGGAGATAAGAGTCTCGCAGGCTTTTCTCCCCACACTGGATTTGAACTATAATCCCCTGATCTCAGCTTCCTGAATAGCTGATTACAATTGTGAGCACCTGGCACCTGACTTACTTGAATACACACACACACACACACACACACATATAATTTTATTATTAAGTTTCTAGGCTGGGCATCAGTGGCTCATGCCTGTAATCATAGCTACTCAGGAGGCTGAGATCTAAAGATTGCGGTTCAAAGCTAGCTCAGGCAGGAAAGTCAATGAGACGCCAACCTCCGATTAAGGCCCCAAAATATTGGAAGTGGGAGAGCGCTAGCCTTGAGCATAAAGTTCAGAGATGGCCCGGGCCCTGAGTTCACATGCAGGTGTGCATGCATGTGCACGCACACAAAAGGAGGTTATTGGCTGGCTAGTTGGTATGCTTGGCACTAGTGGGCAGAACTCCTTCAAAATCTTACCCTCATTTCTGTCTCCAGTGTCACCCCCTGCCTCTGCTTATTAAGGACAGATGGTTCTGCCACCCTCTGTTTGCTTCTCAGTGGCACTGGCTGGCGCAATCCCACAATCTTGGTCTCTGCTGGAGCCCTTTTTCGCTGTTTCTTCTTTGCTCTGCAATTTTCTGACTCTCCAGGCCTAGATGTCTCCCTGAGCCCCGAGGCCTGGTGGATTTCTGCCAGGAAGAGTGTGTGTTTGTCCTCAAGGCTCTTTGGCCTTCAACCTCTGTGCTTCCACTCTGAGCTGGGCTCATGCATGACCAAGGTGAGGACTACTTGGCTTCCCTCACTGTGCAGGACCTGGCCACGATGGAACCACAGACCTCGGTTCTCACGTGCCATCAGACCCAGAGGCCTCGAGCTCATTGTCATGGTGAGACCAGAGAAAACCCAGACAAGGAACTGCCCTCTCCTGCCACTGGACTGACTCCTTTTTTTTTTTTTTTGCCTGTCTTAGGCCTTGAACTCAGGGCCTGAGCACTGTCCTTGGGCTTTCTCAAGGCTAGAGCTCTACCACTTGAGCCACAGCACCATTTCTGGCTTTTTCTATGTGTATGTGGTACTGAGGAATCAAACCCAGGTCTTCCTGCATGCTAGACAAGCACTTTACCACCAGGCCAAATTCCCGGCCCCCCGACTCCCTTTTTAATGATTATTTTTGTGTGTTAGCAGGTAGACATCCTTGCCTAAAACCCTGGAAGATGGTAATTAGGCAGCGGGAAGCTGGGTTCCAATTCTGTGCACTTTAATGAACTCTCTGGAGATGGAGGGGAGGGGGATGTTTTTGTGTTTATTTTGTTTTTCTTAGCATGGCACTGATTGGGGAAAATGAACAGACTTGGAAAAACCTAGAAATGCTGAGCTGTGGCCTGGGAAGCTGGCATCCCTCCCCCTTCTCCCTCTCCTCTCCCTCCTCACCCCCCGCACATTACCTTGCCCCTGCTCATGAGAGCACAGCTTGCCCAGTGTATTTTCTTGGGGACACCATGCCCACCCCTTCCTTCCATGAGGCCCTCAGTTGTCAGTCTGCACTGCTAAGTTTTGCCAGCCTCATTTGCATTCTAATTTGCATGAATGTGCCCAGATACCTTCATCTCAGTGTTGGGTGGGGGGTCCAGAGCAAGAACAGTAGCCTCCTTGTTAAAGGGACTTATCATGCCCAGCTGCTTTCTGCCACTTACAGTCGCTTCCTCAGTCGCAACCAAGGCTATAAAGAAGACACATCCATTCCTTTTGCTTCCTTTCCCTTCCTGAAAAGAGAAAATTTGAGTTAATTTATGCAAATTACCATGCACATTTCCATCAAAGACTTTGTTATTGTATCTTGTCAGAATATGGATGCAAAAAAAAAAAGCAGACAGCAGCGAGCTGCCAGTAGCTCATGTCTGTAATCCGAGCTACTCAGGAGGCTGAGATCTGTGGATCCTGGTTTGAAGCCAGTTCAGGCAGCAGGGAAATCTGTGAGACTCTTATCTCCAATAAACTACTCAGAAAAAGCCAGAAGTGGTGCTTTGGCTCAAGTGGTAGAGTGCTAGTCATGAGCAAAAGAAGCTCAAGGACAGAGCCAGGCCCAGAGTTCAAGCCCCAAGACTAGCAAAAAACAAAAACAAAACAAAAAGCAACTATTTCAGCTGGGCACTGGTGGCTCACCCCTGTAATCCTAGCTACTCAGGAAGCTGAGATACAGAGGATTGTGGTTTGAGTCCCGCCTAGACCAAAAAGTCTAGACAACTCCCCATCTCCAAACTAACCAACAAAAAGCTGGGCTAGAGGTGTGGCTCAAGTGATAGAACACCAGCAATGAGCAAGCAAAAATCAAGAGAGAGTACAAGTCCCTGAGTTCAACCCTGGGTCTATAAGGTCCCTACTGAGATGTCTACCTCTGTTCATCAAATTGGAATCTCAACACATAACCAAGTCCCCCAATGTAGCTGGTTTTTTTTTTCATTGGATGACCCAAATCTTACATATTTTTCAAAGAAAGAAAGACAAACTGGGTTTCCATAACTGCTGAGGTTACCAGAAGGTCACACGGGTGGAACCGTGCATCAAGGTCATGTCGGGGATGTTGGCTAGTGTGTGAGCCTCTGTGGTTAGGAAGTATTCAGTGATGATAGCTCCATTCCACATGACAAGTGTCTTAGCTCTCACTTATGGGTGGGTCCTGGAACTGGGTGAAGACCAGAGAAATGAAGTGGCCAACCTACGGCAAGTATGTGACCTCTTATCACTATCTGGTTGCCAGAATGGCTGGAACCTTTCCCAGTGTCCCAGGACAGACAAGCCACACAGGTGCCACAATGTTGTCAGTGACCATTAGCTTACCACCTGCTGGCTTGAGGAGGAAAGAGAGCCAGTGAGGGTGGGGGTGCCGTTCTGGGTGGTCTGTCTTCTACCCACACTGGTCCTGTGCTGCTTCAGGATCCTATATAGTGGCAAGGTTCCTGAGATAGATAAGAGCCCAAGCTTGTGTGCTGGGGATTTGTGTGTGTGTGTCTGTTGGCGGGGGGAGCCCCCTGGGTCCCTGAGCTGCTTTTGCTCATGGCTAGTGCTCTACTACCTGAGCCACTTCTCCCAGCCCTGTGTTCTCATGTCTTTGGGGGTGTCCTTTTCTGTTTCCCTACCAAACACCGGGCCCCCTCGCCCTTTCTTACCTCAAGCTGGCAGATGCTGGGATGGCTGGAGAGGGGGTAGAGCAGAATGTCCTAGCAGAGCACGGGAACCCCCTGTTGTTGCTGTCTGGGTACTGCCTGGGCTCTCTGAGCTTTCTTCTCTCCTTGGCGAGAAGTAAGCCCTTCAATGGCGGACTTGTGCTATACCTCTTTCCACACAGGCCACCATCGGGATCGACTTCTTGTCAAAAACCATGTACTTGGAGGATCGTACGGTGAGTAGCCCCATCTTCGCCTCTTAGGACGGGGAGGAACGGCACCCCAGAGCCTCGAGAGAGAGCCCATGTGCCAAATCCAGGACTAGGGCCGGCAGGTGGTGGCAGCATCACAGGCCGTGATCCTCTCCTAGTCGCCCACTTCTGCTGGCTGGGAGACCCCAATCCTGGTGACCCCTCTTGTCCTATCCCTGCAGGTCCGTCTGCAGCTCTGGGATACAGCTGGCCAGGAGAGGTTCCGCAGCCTGATCCCCAGCTACATCCGGGACTCCACGGTGGCTGTGGTGGTGTATGACATCACGAGTGAGTATCTGTGCAGGTGGCCCGGGCGGGCTGGGACTCCAGTGTGTGCCAGGCTGGTGCCTTCTGAGGCAGGGAAGGCTGCTGGGGAGGCCTGGCTGTTCCTGGCTGCTCTGAAGCCCTTTTGCCTGCAACACGGGAGGAGGAACTCTGTGTACAAAAATCACAGCCATGCAGCGACTTTGCAATTCTGTGTGTGTGTGTGTGTGTGTGTGTGTGTGTGTGTGTGTGTGTGTGTGTGTCTTCCAGAAGGCAGCTGAGCAGGCAAAGGGCAGTCCAGGCCTGGAGAGAAAGAGCCAAGACACACCTCAAAAAACCCAGGCCTGGCTAGCCCCTTCTCGCTAGCTCACTCCCCCTCTCCTGTCCCCACCTCCAGATCTCAATTCCTTCCAGCAAACCTCCAAGTGGATCGACGACGTGAGGACGGAGCGGGGCAGCGATGTGATCATCATGCTGGTGGGAAACAAGACGGACCTGGCCGACAAGAGGTAGGCGCTGCCCCGAGTCAGGGGCACTGCAGGGCCTGGGTGTTCTCAGTTTTCTTATTTCCTCCCTGCCATGAGGTCTGTGTGCCTGGCCCTTTCATGGGCACAGCATAGCACCCCAACAAGGAGGAGCTTCGGCATGGACTTCTGTGAAAGACATCTGTGCAGGTGGAACCTGCAGAATGTACAGCCTGAACCTCTTCCCCGGTCCATGCCATCTGGCCATGTCTGTGCCCACTGCTCAGCTGCCCTCTGGCCAGGACAGCCTGGACTTTCTGTGTTTGTCTGCTCATCTTCTGTAACCCTAACCAGAGCTCACGCCTGTAATCCTAGGACATCAGGAGGCTGAGAGCTGAGGATTGTAGTTTAAAGCCAGCCAAGGCAGGAAAGTCTATGAAATTCTTATCTCATGACTGGAAAAGAAAAAAAAAAAGGAAGGAAGGAAGGGAGGGAGGAAGGGAGGGAGGGAGGGAGGGAGGGAAATGAAAGGAAAGACAGGCTACCCCCAATCCTGTAATTTCCACAGTGACCTCTCACCTGAGCAGTGAGTTTGCTTCTTTGCTAGTTATCTTCATGGTGTGTAGAGTTACCATTAACCTGGGGGAGGGTTTGTATTTGGGAAAGGGGACTGATAAGACCACCCCAGAGGCGGGCAGCTCTTTACCAAGCAGGCTTTCTTACAAGAAACCTGGGAAAGGCGGGCAGCTGGGGAGCTTGGTGGGAAGGAGGAGGAGGGAAAGGGCTGCGGGGCCTTTATGCCTCCCTCTCTGCCTGGAGAGACTGTGAATGTGCCCTGGGAGGGACTCTGGGCTGCCTCAGCTCCCCAGGACTTCCTCTACACCTTCCATGCAACTGATCTTACCCCCACCCCTCATTTGCAGGCAGATTACCATTGAGGAAGGGGAGCAACGCGCCAAAGAACTCAGTGTCATGTTCATCGAGACGAGCGCCAAGACCGGCTACAACGTGAAGCAGGTGGGGTGCACCTGGCAGTGCTGGCCCTGCACGGCTCAGCCAGTCACTCACCACCGTGGCTGGGACGGGTCATGGGCTCTTAGGATAAGCTGTCCCAGTGTCCAGGGCTGTGTGTCAGGTGGCTGATGGAAGCCCTGTTTCCTAGCATCCTCCCTCACCTGGGTGAGGGCACAAGGTGGTTCAGCCCATCAGCGTCTTGGGTTTGTAGGGGGCAAACACTCAGGACAGCTCAGGCGGGAGCAAAGAGGTGGGGGGGGGGGGCTGGAACCTACCAGAGGGAAAGAGGCTGTGAGAGATCTGGGGGTGGGGACAGCAGTCGATATGGTAATGACTCCCCCAGCCCCAGCCCCAGGTCTATAGAGAGGAGAACGGGGGGCTGGCACAGGGTAGGCCTCACCCTGCATCCACCTTCTCCCGGCAGCTCTTCCGACGTGTGGCGTCGGCGCTGCCCGGCATGGAGAACGTCCAGGAGAAAAGCAAAGAAGGAAGTATCCTTTCCCCCAGGATGGGTAAGCAAAAAGGGGCGCTGGAATTATCCTTGACTCACGGGGGAGGGGGGAGGGAGTGCTGCAAGCAAGCACTGGCCAGTCACAGGACTCGGTAGCCATCTAATCTCTCCCTAGCAGGGCTGGGTTGAGTTCCTCCAGGGAAACGCAAGTCAGATCAGATGCGCCCCCCACTCCCCCACACCTCCTGCCTCGAGTCCAGTGCTACTAAGCATGCCATCCTTGTGTGCCTGGAGGGTCTCCCACCTGCAGAGAACATCTGTACCCCTAGTTGACACTGTTGCTGACTGATGCTTCAAACCTGGTTATTTTGGAGTTGTGTGTGTAGGGTGGCAGGGGAGGGGTCGGCCCTGTTTAGAATGTGTCCCCTAGTATGAGCAAACGGCACAAAGCTAGTGCTTGAGGATGATATGAGATGTCCTTCCTTCCTTGGCTAGGTTTGCTTAGCTCAGGGTCTGTGCTGTGTGTATGGTGCGGGGGAGGGGGGCTGGCTTAGAGTTTCTTGTCTGCCATTTTCAGTCCAGATGAAGAAGGATGTCTGCATTTTTTAATATATTTTTTATTGTAATTAATAGAAGGGTTACATGATATTTGCGAGATGAATGGCGCATTAATTCCCACACATTGATACCCTTTCACATGTCATGGTCCCCATTTCCCTTCCCCCCTCCCTCAGGATGTCTGCATTTTAACTTCACACCCAAGACAGAAAACCTCCCCCTTGAGGTCTGCCCTGACATCCCCTACATTCTCAGCACAGAGCAGGCTTGTGAGGCCACAAAGAGATAGAACCGCAGGCCCTCAAATGCTATTCCTGGCCCCAGGGCTCTTTCTGAACCAGTCTGCCACAGGCAAAAGAACAGCTGTAACTTGGGCACTTCATGAAGTGATCCTAAGAAGACCAGACAATGATGCCTTCAAATAGGGCAGAGCGTTGTCTAAGGCCTTTCCAGATGCTTCGTTGACAGAGCTGGGCCCAAATCCAGACATTTACATAGCCACCGCCATTGTACTGTGTGACAGAGCAGTGGGTTGCCTGGATGCCCCAGACACAGAGCCCATTGTACATGCCCATGGTAGACTGAAGCACTGCCCTGGGAGACGTTGTACCCAGCTATGTGGAGCAAGATTACCACAGGAGGCAAAGAAGGAGGGAAGAGGTCCTGAGTGTGGCCTGTGAGCCAGAGGGATGCGGCAGGAGGCTCACCTTGTTCTTCCCACAAGAAAGGCTCATAGTGAGTTCTCAGGCCTGTGGACAACTTGCGCGGTGAGTTTCTTCTCCTGGGGATTACTTAGACATAGGTGGTAACCCCTTAGTGCCTTATATCGTTCAGGGCCCGAGCAAACATTTCAGCGGCATGTTGGCATTAGGGAGGCGGGAGGTGACATGAAAGAGACGTGTGAACATTCGTAGGGACTGATCTAAATCTGTGCTCCTTAAAACTGGCTATTTGTAGTTAAGTCCGTTAAAGATAGATTCTATTAAGAGTTCAGCACCGCTGGGTGCTGGTGGCTCACACCTGTCCCATCCTAGTTACCCACGAGGCTGAGATCTGACGATTGAGGTTCAGAGCCAGCCTGGGCAGGAAAAGTCCATGAGACTCTAATCTCCAATGAACCACCCGGAGTGGTGCAGTGGCTCAAAGTGGTAGAGTGCTAGCCTTGAGCAGAAGAGCCTCAGTGTCTGACAGGGCTGTGTTTAGGATCTCATGAGTCAGGGCCAATATTCCTCTGTGGCTTGAAATGTCAATATGAAGCCTGGCCTGCTGTTGCACTTGGGGGGGAATCTGGAATAAGCAATAGGCTGGGGGCCGGGAGGTTGGCCTAGTCGTAGAGTGCTTACCTAACACGCACAAAGACCAGGGTTCGATTCCTCGGTGCCACATACATAGAAGAAAGCCAGAAGTGGTGTGTGGCTCCAGTGGCAGACACTAGCTTTGAGGAAAGTGGAAGGACAGTGCTCAGGCCCTGAGTTCAAGCCCCAGGACTGGCAGGAAAAAAAAAAACAAAACCAAAAACAATAGGCTGGACATTGGTATCTGAGCACCAGTTGCCAGGAAAGGCTCTGAGACAGGGTCTCCCTGGCCTGTGTGTTCACAGAGACCTAGACAAGCTTTACCCTAGGTAGAGGGTTTGGGAGATGAGAGAAGATAGAAGAAGAGAAGAGAAAGAGGGTTGGAAGCCAGTGGCTGCATCTTTCCTACCCTAGCCAAGAGCCACAGGTCTCTGGGTATTTAGCCCAAGGGACAGAGCAGCAGCAGAGGGGACACAGGGAGGGCATGAGCAGAGGGACAACTTCTTGATAAGTCATCTTCCTTAGCCCCACCTCCTGCAGTGATTGACATCAAGCTGGACAAACCCCAGGAGCCCCCGGCCAGCGAGGGCGGCTGCTCCTGTTAATGCAGAGCTGCCCCATCAGCTTCCTCCAACACCACTTGCTTGTTGTGTGGCTTCCTATTGGTTAGCTTTCTAATGGGGTGGGATATGAGTTGGTCAAGATGGGAGGATATTTTTTTTTTCTCTCTCTCTAGGAGTGGGGTGGGATGGGGGAGGGAGGGAGGCTGGGTATCAGGGAATTACATCACTTTAACAGCTGTTACTTATACAACTATTTTTTGGTTTGGTTGTAATATATTGTACTTTATTAAGATTGCCAAAAACTGTTAAAATTTAAAAAAAAGTTTAAATCATGTGTATACAACTTTTGTCAGATAAAAAAATGTAGTGGTTTTTATTTAAAAGATGTGCTTTTCATTTCTTTTCTTTTGTATATTTGTAAACTTCTAACCTTTCACACCTCCTCCTTCCTGTTCTCTTTACTGTTGATCACTTTGGCCTTCCTCCCATCATCTCCAGCCCCGTAAATTAAAACAATTAACTGAACAAATGTAATTAGGTTCTAGTTCCAGGCCATCTGGCTCAGACCAACCAGCCCCTTCCATCCACATGGTCAAATGAAACACCAGTTACATGGAAACAGCCTCGGGAGGGACAGCAACAGAGCCCTGAGCTGAAAAGGAAGCAGGGGAGGTGCTGTGTCTATCTCCTCTCTCCTTCCCTGCCACCTTCCTTTCCTGTCCAGTGACCAGCAGAACAGGAGTTCATCGGAAGGACCGGGTGCTGTTGGTAACTGCGGGCACTGGGCCATGTGTGTTGTGGACTCTGGTTCTCGGCTGTAGTTCTGAACTGTGGTAACCTCCTCGCCCAGTGGTTCGCGCACGTAGCTGGTACAACTCTGAGAAACTTGGAGGTGTGATGCTGTGCCATTTAGAGCCTGTGCCATTTGTGACCTGGGGAAGAAAAAGTTATCTGCACAGTTGGGGGAATCAGATTGAAGGATGTGTGGGTTTTCACCTCAGGGGTGAAAGCACAGGTGAAAGCTCTGGCTTGTACCTGGTATAGAATTCTCTGAAGTGAGAATTCTAAGTGACATAACTCCCTTGGCCAGCATTCCAAATTGACCCCAGAATTCATGGCCCCAGGCCTCTACCAAACCATGATGTAAGCTGTGATGGTAACCAAACCTGTCCCCACCTCTACATTGGCACTGGCTCTGCTTTCAAGGCTGGGACAGGCAGCAGGCGATAGGGATGTAATTTTTGGAACTTCTCAGAATGGTGGTGGTAGAAGTGAGATGTTAACAGTGGGCTGCCACACACTTCTTTCTGCCTGAAACTGTGTGTCAGAGTTGATCTCTAGGAAGGAAGCAGGGGCCCAAAGAAGAATCTCTTCCAACTAAGTAAGGACCAATGTACGAGTGTAATTCAAATGTCAGCGTGTTTAGTTTTTTTCCCCCCTACGTTGTGTACAGAATTATATATAGAGATAGACTTGTGTAAACACCTCCCACAAACACATCCCCACACAGAGATGCGTGTGTCCGATGTATATTTCTTGTCTTTCTTGCTCTCAAGCCAGAACTTGCATTTGTGATATCTGTGTGGGACGTTCCTCAAAGTACTGCGGAATGTGTTGAAATAAGAAATAACTCAATATTGTCAAATAACTCGTGATCGTCTTGCCACCAATAAAAAGAAGTAATGAATAGATGTGTGAAACTACAGGTGAGATTAGCCCGTGGGAATTATCTCTACTACTATTTCACTATGTACCTATACGCACGGGTGTGCACGGCTGTGCGGGCCAGCATGTCCCCTCCCTCACTGCAGGCACACCCCCAAGTGGTGCTTGTTGGCAGTTGCTTACTTACCTCGTGAGAATTTTTACAGGAGTCCACGTGAGCCCTAGGTCTCTGTGGATGAGTGTGTGTGTGTGTGTGTGTGTGTGTGTGTGTATGTGTGTGTGGTGGATTGTCTTTTCTTGGCACTGAAGAATAGCTTTTCCGAAAACATCCTGTAAAACAAGTAGAAATTCAATTCTTTCTCGTGTGCACACAATCTAAGGCATCATGCATGGTCTCTTGTGGCTGGAGAAGCAGACAGACAGAGACAGAGACAGACAGACAGACAGACACACACACACACACACACACACAGTAGATATTGTTGGGGTGGACATGGCCTTATCAAGTCTTGTTTTTTCTAGCCTGTGCACAACCATCTCTGGAAACACCCCCTCCTTGCCACAGGCTCTGTGACCCTCTTTTCCTCCATCAGGCTAGCTTGAGTACTCCCTTCCTTCTTGGAGTCAAGCAAGGCAGCCAGATCTCTTTCACGGAATTGTGTTTGGTTTCTCTGCTCTTGTCCTCTTGTCGGTAGGACCTTGCCTCTGAGTTAAGGCTTGACAGTTCCCGGGAAGATGTCATGACATTGCCTAAGCATTCCTGGCAAGATTATCTTACCATTGCCTCATCCAGATGAGAGAGCAGAGGGTGACATGGAGGATTCTTCTGGGGATATGGTGTCAGCTGAGGAAGTCATTCTCTCTCCCCATAGACTAGACCTGGCCCGGCAAGTGAGCCTGACCTGCTTCTTTTGGCCTTCCTTTTCTTTGGAGTTCTCAGTGTAGAGCTGTCAGTAAAGCTTCCGTCTCATCAGCATGAGAACAACTGAGGGCCAAGGTAGCAAGTGTGGCTCCACACACCGTATGAAGTATGGCATCAGTACGTCAGATGCTGGGTGGAGTCACAGTGGTAAGGCTCAAGGTCCACCAGCTGGGTGGTCAGAGGCCTCACTGCCTCTCTTCCTGTCATCATCCTGAGACCTTCTTCAATGTCCCGAGGGTCTCCAAGGGGCCAAACCAGTTAGATCAGATAGATGTCTCGGGCAACAGAAATGAGGATTCCAAGCTGGTAGCTTAAGAGTATGCATCAGGGGAATGCCGGGACATCTCTATCATCTCGTGGCAGCATCATGCTGTCCTAGCTGAAAGCCAGGGGAGGAAGTCTGGGTAAGCTGAGGCCACGTGAGGAGCAGCTGTGTCACAGGTGAGAGAAGCAAGATAGAGAGGGTGAGCTGCATCCTGCCAGGCAAGCCAGGAGTGACTAGAACCAAGGTAGTTCACTCCCGACTGCTGAGCCGAGTGAACAGTGGAACGGGGCATACAGACGCACAAAGCATGGCTGGGTGTGTGCTCCCGTCTGTTTTCCTTAGCACATAGGGTTCTTTCTTCTGTGCCAGGGGAGGCAAGGTGCCCACGGGGCAGTGAAAGGTAGCCTGCATCTGTGTCTGCCTCCTCCCTCCCTTCCCCTGGGCCATCCTTTCCAGCACAGAGGGCCTCATCTCCATCTTTCACGGGCTCAGAAGGCATGGTGGCCATCTTGACTTTACATTAAACTGTGGAAAATGTGGAAAAGACTCAGCATGTTGGTCAAACAATAAATTGTCCTAATTCTCAGCACAAAGCCTCTGGTCTAATGTTTCTAAGTGGTGCAGTCGTTCAACAGGGGTCAAGGCCTTCTTGAGCCTGCGATGCAGCCCCTACTCATAGCCCTTGAGTCTTCCCCCTCCCCCCGCTCCTCCTCCTTACCAGCACTCTTCATCAACTCTGGAGATGGAAGATGGGGTGCACTGCTGACACTGTGTCCACATGACAGAGTAACAGAACTGGGACTCAGGGGTCTCCGTTCTTGTCTGGCATCATTCCTTCACTCTGTCATGGGTGGTTGCAGGGACTAGCTCTTACCTTTCTGGTGGTTTCCAGAAAATGATTTAAAGGCAAGAACTTAAGGGGAGTCATGGTTCTCCTTAAGTTCAAATGAGACTAACCAGCCACATAGGATCTTCCATTCACCCCCACAACAGGCACCTCAGGCTGTAAGTCATCGTTATATTACACCGGGACCAATTCCACGGCAGACACACAGGCGAAGGTTAGCTGCAGAACCGCCCTGGCCTGAGAATACTGGAGTCCCGTTCTTCGAGCCCATCTGCACCAGCTACCCTTTCCCCCTTAATGGTTCTGGAGGCTCCAGTGGACACCCTCTCCCCATGCTAGGCAGGCGAGGTGCCTGTGCCTCCTCCCTGCCTGACCTCTGCAGGGTCTATTCTGGGAGTGACTTGTCACAGATCATCAGTCTGTCCCTGTCATGTGCTCAGGGGCTGGATAAGCCTGGTCCCGTGCACAGTGCCACCTGTGGCTCAGGTGACTTATGCCTGGCATGAATCCTCACACCCTCCTCCATGTGTACTCAGTGAACAATTCATGCTATTTAATGCTTTGAGCCAGACAGCTTGTTTTATTTATCAAGTATTTATCATTTACAAAAGCAGTTAAAAAACAACAAAAAAACCAAGACATGTTGCCAGTTGCTCATACTGCAATCCTAGTTACTCAGGTTGAAATCTGAGGATGGTGGTTCAAAGCCAGCTTGGGCAGGAAACTCTATGAGACTTTTATCTCCAATAAACTCAAAATAGAGAAAACCAGAAGTGCTGCTGTGGCTCAAGTGGTAGAACACTGGCCTTGAGCAAAAGAAGTGCAGGGGCAGAGCCCTGGCTCTGAGTTCAAGCCCCAGGACTGGCAAAAAGGAAAAAAAAAGGAAGATGTTTATGAAGACAACTCAGAACAGCACTTTGAACAGAAAACCATATTTCGAAATCATGAATTAGACAAGAAAATCTACACACTTCCAAAATCTCCAGAAAATGTTCTCCGCCTTACACTGCTCGTGTTCTGGCCGAGGGGCAGAGCATGCTGAAGCTTCACGTGAGGCAGACTGGCGTTCCCAGCACCCCCACATGCATGTGGATGAAGCCCCCCAGGACTGCCAGTGTCCCCCCCACACACCCCAGAACACACCAGACCCTTGGCATCTGGGGGCAGAACTTTTACAATCCAGCGTCCGGGGAGGACTCCAGGGTTTCTCAGAGGCTGTGAACAGGACTGGGGGCGGGGTGGGGGGTAGGAAACGGGTCACCGGGCTGATGAAGATACAGCCACTGTCAGCTGCACTCCGCTGTTGTCCCACAGGGGACCTGGACAGTCCGAAATGCCCGAGGAGCAGTCACCGGAAAGTAATGGTCTTCACAAATAGGAAGGTAGGTTTCCAGGAGAAAAAGGGACTAAAGCTGGGAAGCAGGGGGAAAGGAAATTCCTTGGGTGACGGCTACGCGCTCTGGGTGGATGCTCACGTCACAAGATGGTGGCTCTCGGCCAGGCCCGAGGCGGAAGGGGAAATGTGCTTCCAGAACAACCAGACACTTCTAGGCACATTTTGTACACATATTTATCAACTCAGAAAAACCACAACCCCCTCTCAAAGTTGTCTCATTCACACACACACACCCCTCCTCCCTCTCAGGCGATCTTGGCCAGCCACTTCTCCAGGTCCTGGATGTCGGCAGAGCCTGCATCCCCTTTGTTGACCTTGGCACTACACTCCAGGAACTCCACTTTGAGGGGCAGCTGGGAGAATTCGAATTCCTTGCCTTTCTTTCCCAGGTGGGCAGGGGCAGGGCTGGAGCTGTCCAGGGTGCTGGGGGCGGCAGACCGCGTCACTCGCAGGGTGTTGCTGAGGGGGCGGGGGAAGCACAGCAGGAGGCAGGTTACCCATGGCAAGGAGTCATGCTAGTTCCTAAGTATTCCCTGAAGATGTGGTTGTAAAGGCACCCAGCACGCTCTTCACCTCCACCGCCCACCTCGGCAGACGGCAAGGGCTAGAGGTGTTCTCTCCCACGCCCTTCCAGTCCTGGGCCTTCTCCTCACACCCCCAGCCATGCTTTTAAAATAGTCTTTCCATTTGTGAACGTTACGCGTGGGTACACAAGGAATTTATTTTTTGTCCTGAGCCTGATATAGATCCTACAAATTCACAAACTCCAGTCTCTCCTTTTGGCTTTATTACCATTGTCCAACCTCTTTTTAAAAGCAGGAACGTCCTCAATTTAAGTCTCCTTCCTGCCACCTGCTGGCTCTGACAGAGAGGGCATAAACACCTGGTAGTCGCTGCTGGGCCCTTCCTGATATTTTCTTTTTTCTTTTTTTTTTTTTTTTTTGCCAGTCCTGGGCTTGAGCTCAGGGCCTGAGCACTGTCCTTGGACTTTCTCAAGGCTAGAGCTCTACCACTTGAGCCTCAGCACCACTTCTGGCTTTTTTCTATGTATGTGGTACCGAGGAATCGAACCCGGGTCTTCATGCATGCTAGGCAAGCACTTTAACCACTAGGCCAAACTCCCGGCCCTTCCTGATATTTTCAAGTATAAACACCTGTCACTGCTTTTTATGTTTCCACTAACTTTCTTTTGTGAATTTAACAAGTGTATTTTACCCTGTTCTTCACACACAACCACACGAGAGAACCTGGGTAGATTGTTTCAGTGTAGGTATGCCAGCACATGTAGGCACTTACAGTTCCTTCTCAAGTTGCTGCTGAATTAACTTCGCTGACTTGGCCATTGCAATATCTGTGAAGAAATAAAACACGGCTGTATTTGTATACCACAGTGGATCTCTTCCTAGAACTCACACAGAAGGAAAACTCCTATTTAAGCCACTGTCAGCTCCTCGCTTCCTTTACCTAGAGAGCTCGTTTCACAGCACCCATGTCTAGGAGAATAAATGCTGCTTTTACACTGTGGGCTTTCCCAAAAGAAAGCTCTAAAATATGTTAGCTTTAATGCTGATGAGGCAAAACAATAAGAACAAAAATAGGTTAAGCTTAAGTTTTCTACTCCTTACAGGCTTTCAATACGTGTATTTGTCTAATTGGTTTCATAAGAAAACCCTCCCAGTAGATGGAGCTTTCACTCTTTCTGACAACATGCAGAAAGTAGCCTTGACATGTTATCCTTTCTCACTGAAGGCTGTGGTAGGCATAATGTTTACTACAGGTCAGAAACAAGCGTGGTGGGGGCCCGGGGTGAGAAGCACAAACCCAAAACACACCGATTTCCCTCCTTATAAGAAGAAAAGGGAGGAGACGATGCTGGTAACGGCATTCCTGACTGGGTACTGCCAGCTTATCACCTGACCACCACTGCTGAGAAACAGGCTGACCTCCTCACACAGTCTGACATTTAGATGAGAAGAGGAGCCCAGAAAAGACCGGCTCATCTCCTTCACACAACGGAAGTGCAGCTGAATGGGCTAAGATGAAGATGTGTTTTCAGAAGTTAACCAGGCTGAAGGAAAACCAACTCCCCCTTAGTAAAACTTGCTGAATGGTAACACGGAAAAGGGAGAGACTAGACGATTCGGATGGGAAAGCAGGACGGCACCTTGCTTATTGCAGGCTATGAGGAAGGACGGGGGGTTCTTCAGACCCACGCTGTCCAGGAGGACCTGGTATAGAAACTCGGCCACATCTTTCACCTCTCGCTGGAATGCTGCACTGTCTACCACAAACACGATAGCCCTGTGGGGAAAGCAGGCGGCACGTGTCAGTACCTTAAGAAAATAAGACACCCAGATCTTCAACTTCTCCTAACCCACTCCTGGGGAGTGACATGCAACACAAATGTTCAGCCACCCAACATGATCCATCGTCCTTTAATAAAGGACGGAGTGCTGCTGTGTCTCAGTGACGACTGCCCATCCCATGACCAAGAAATCAACACACAGAAATCAACACACTGCGTCCAAGTCAACATTCTTCCTCCCCTAGATACCTTGCTGCTTCCAGAATTTCAACAGAGCGGACAAGTGATCGGACTCGGTGCCCAGTACCCGTTTCAACAAATCCGCCTGCTTCCTTCCTGCTTACCTGGCTGAAGACTTAAACCGATCTAAGAACTGAAGCCTCAAGCTCTCATGTCCGGGGAGGTCAATTAAGGTCAAGCTATTGCCCTGAGGAACAATAATATCAAGTTAATGTGTCTTTTCAATTCCATGCTCACCTTTACCATCAGCTTTTGGGTACTTTCTAATAAAACACCATCGCCGCTAACAGATGTGCACGACCCCCACCAAGCCAATACTCTAATCTCTACTACCCAGAGGAAGCCTGAATTACACACTTGAGCGACCGCACCTGGCATGTGACAATTCTTGATCTAAGCCCTATTCGGCATTCCAAGCCCTTTTCCTCCACCTTCAATGACAAAACCCTCAGTTATGATGGAGAGTCTCATGTATTGTACTCATCAGTCATAGCTCATGCTTTCTTTGTCGGTGGCCAACTCTGACCCCAGTTCAGCCAAAGGAAATTGTGTGACACACATATGACAGTTCCAGTTGTGATTGTGACTCAAATTCAATACCTGATTCTACCAAGCCACACCACCAATCCCGTTTTTGTTTGTTTGTTTGATTTTTTGCCAATCCTGGGCTTGAGCTCAGGGCCTGAGCACTGTCCTTGGACTTTCTCAAGGCTAGAGCTCTACCACTTGAGCCTCAACACGACTTCTAGCTTTTTTCTATGTATGTGGTACCAAGGAATCAAACTCAGGTCTTTGTGCATGCTAGGCAAGCACTCTACCACTAAGCCAAATTCCCGGCCCCTTTTGTTGTTGTTGTTTTTAATACTCATTTTTCATGACCCCATGCTGAGTCACACAGTACAACAGCTATACAAAGCATAACTGGGTAAGTTACCACTTAGGAGGGACTAGATCTAACATCAGTGGGTGGATAGGGAAGAGGTGGAGGAAGGAAGTATATAATTTAAAGGACATACTTAATGCTCACTCAAGAACTCATAGGAAGGGGTGACATTGTACAAAAAGAAATTTTACTCATTACCTGACTTACGTAACTGTAACCCCTCTGTACATCATCTTTATAATAACAATAAAAAATTTCAAATAAAAAAATTCAGGGAAAAGCTGGAAGGAAAAAGAAACTAAAATAACAAAATGTAAGCTGGTACACACTTGCTCAGGTCTAGACGTCCTTCCAGAAATACCTGGTTGAATACGTACCTTGTTGTTGTTGACTTTGTACATAGCAGAACTGTCAGTGATGGAAGTCTGTGTGTCTCTGTAATGGCCTGTGAGCAGCTGTGGAAACCAGCAGAGATGAGAGGAAATGTCTTTTGATCGTCCCTCCCCTCCCACTGGCCTCAGTGACATGATGTTATCCAACCAATTGTGAACTAGATGTTACACACTATCTTCTGTTGTCTCCAACAGGTTCTGGCATCCTTAGCCACGGGATCCTTTCCCAACATTTAAATTTGACAAGGACTTTGTATCAGCATCTGGTAACTTTGAAAACCCAGAAATGGCTATCAATCTTCAGTTGGATATGTTTTCCTCAAGTACTTCTGTCCCCTAAATAAGTCAAGAATCAGTTCCCCGATTTAAGGGTCTGAGTATCTTTTGACAAAGATATGCCATGAAATCACAGTGAGTTTAAGAAGTAGACATCAAAGGGACTTACCCTGACAAACAACAGTGTTTTCCCAGAGTCACAAAGACCAACCAGGAGAACAGCTCTCTGACTGCTCTTTCTGCTCCAGATGAACTTCCAGAACACTAGAGAATAGAGAAAAGTAGCCCACATCGCACCTTCATAGCCAACAGTAACAAGAGACATTTACCACAACAGACTGCATTTCCTTTTATGGTTTAAAACCATTATGATGGTTATGGTCCTGGGAGGCCTTTGAGTGTGTTCTGGATACTCAATGAAGACATAGTTTAAAAAAAAAAATACAGGGCCCGGAGTTTGGCCTAGTGGTTAAAGTGCTTGCCTAGCATGCATGAAGACCCGGGTTCAATTCCTTGGTACCACATACATAGAAAAAAGCCGGAAGTGGTGCTGAGGCTCAAGTGGTAGAGCTCTAGCCTTGAGAAAGTCCAAGGACAGTGCTCAGGCCCTGAGCTCAAACCCAGGACTGGTAAAAAAAAAAAAAAATACACTCCTTAATTTTGGGGGCACTCTGGCACAAAACAGGTTTAATGGACAACACTTGTCTTGGGGATGGACCCCTTTCTAAGAGGGAGTGTGTGACAGAATCTATAAAAGGATGGGTTGCCTGGAGCCCAGTGACTCAAAAATTTAATGAGCAGGTCTAACCTCGAAATTTTTTTTCTGGGCAAGCACGAAGCCCTGGGTTCGATTCCCTGGTGTCACATACACAGAAAAGGCTGGAAGTGGTGCTGTGGTCCAAGTGGTAGAGCGCTAGCCATGAGCAACCCCAAGGGCACGTCAGTGAAGAACCCGGGCCGAGGGCAGCACCCGGAGGCCACTCTGGGGCTGGGGGAGGGGGTGTCCTCCTGGGATCCCCCTGATGTAGCATCGCTGCTTCAGACCAGGCGGCCCCTAAGCAGCCCGGTCTGTGTCCACATCCGGGTCCTCGGAGTGCAAGCCCGGCCCGCAGCCCGGCCCTGAGCCCCGCTAACCACGCGCCAGCCAGCTTTACCCAGCGTCAACAGGACGGCGAGGACCGCCACCACCGCCGACAGCAACGTGGGGTCCTGTCGCTGCAGCTCCCGCCGCCAGGAATCCAGGTAGGGCTGGAAGGTGCCGCCATCGCCCACCCGCCGGGAATCTACGGAGGCCATGGATCGGAAGGTGTCCGGTGGTCTTTACTGCCGTAAAAGTGACGTGGCGTGGCGAGGAGCTCTGCGCCGGCGCGGGGAGCGGAGCATCACGGGAGTGGTAGTTCCCCGAACTACATGTTCTCCTCTCTCGCCCTTAAAGGCCTGATGGGAGTTGTAGTTCTCTAGCACACCTGGCGGGCTGCCGAACCCGGAAGTCGAAGCTGAGTGACGGGTCGTTTCCACAGAGGGAGAGAGAGGGGTGTGTGTGTGGGAGGGATAAGTCTTCACTTCGTTATGATTAGCGGAACTTCCTGAGAAGACAGACAGACAGAAACGTTCCACGGTTGTTGGCGGCGGCCTGGCCGGCTTGCGGGTGCCCGGGGCGCTCCTCCCCTCCCGGGACGTCGAGCGGCTGTGGAGGAAGGGGTGAATCCGGGACTTGCCCGGGGGGGGGGGGCTCCCCGTCGTCGGGCGGGGAGGAAGGAGGACGGGGCCGGGGTGACAGGCGCTGGGGAGGACGGGATCGTCCGGGTCCCCCCCCCCCCCCCCCGGCCCCCGGCGAGCTCGAGGGATTGCACACCAGAAATCCACGCTCCGAAGGGCCGAGGGCCGCTGAGACCGAGGACGGCGGGCCCTGCGCAGCCAGGTAGGCCTTGTGGGGACCTGCAGGAGAACCTAGAAAGACAGGAGGACAGCTGGGGTTTCTTCCCGCGCCTGTTTCCCCCTGTACTTTTCAACGTCTAGCAGGCTAGTTGAAGACATCCGGAGGTTTGTGGCTGAGTTACCAGCACCTCTTGGGGTGAGGTGTGAAGCTCCCCATTCCAAGTCTTTATTGCTCAAGCAGGTGTCGTTTTAAACCATGGAGTGAGTCGGGAGGACTGGGCAGTGGCTCCCTAGGGGCTGTGAAAGGCCTGGGATATCCTTTAGTATGTGAGGGGGAGGATGAGTGTTGGTAATTTTGGGTGGCGTGGAATGATGATGTTACAAACACTAAAATGATTCTTGGTGAAATAAAAAAAAAAAGGTTCCCCACTACAGAATGGTTGGTGAAAGTTAATATAATGGTGTCAGTGGTCAGTGCCATTGAAAGACTCACAGTGTATTATAGGTCCGTATGGCTGCACAGTTTTATATTGCTACATAGGGCTACATGAATCCCTAATACAAGAATGATGGAAGGGGTGACATGACAAGATGCATTGTAATCAATTGGCTTGCTTAATTGAAACCTCTTTGCACAGCTACTTGTAGGTTATTATTATTATCAACCCTTCATATATACAGGGAGCAAAAAAAAAAAGAACAGCTGTGATTGTCATTGGCTAAGTAGTGGAGACATTTTTTTTTTTTTTTGCCAGTCCTGGGCTTGAGCTCAGGGCCTGAGCACTGTCCTTGGACTTTCTCAAGGCTAAGCTCTACCACTTGAGCCTCAGCACCACTTCCGACTTTTTTCTATGTATGTGGTGCCGAGGAATCGAACCCGGGTCTTCATGCATGCTAGGCAAGCACTCTACCACTAGGCCAAACTCCCAGCCCCTTGGAGACATTTTTTGATGGAAACATTTTTTGATGGAGAATTGAAACAAAAAAGGTTTATTGTTTGGAAGATTGGCTATGTAGTTTAGGGTTTGGGGAGTACGTGGTGTAGGGTTTTTGTATTTTTTTTTCCAAAGCTAGACCCTGGGAGAAAATAAGAAAAACTTTGGCCATAGGTTTGTTGTTGTTGTGATCAATGGATATTGAATAGTCAGTTATAAAATTTATTTTCTTAAAATTGGTCAAAACAGTCATTTAAGCAGGAATGGCAGAAGGTAGAGGTGGAGCAATCAAACCTGAAAAGTGTGTGTGTGTGTGTGTGTGTGTGTGTGTGTGTGTGTGTGTGTTATGCTGTAGTACTGAGAGTGTATTTTGGATTCAATAAGAAGGTTCATGTGATGCTATCTGAGGGAAGAGGCCAATCAGGATCCCTTGTAATTAGATCAGAGTTGCTCAGAGTCTCATACAGGTGCAAGTAAGCATGGAAAATAGGGAACACTTATGAGTTGCTAGGATGTTAAGATGGGTAAAGGGGTGGAGGTGTGGCTTAGTTGGGAGAGCACTAGCCAATGAATGGAAAGCTTTGGGTGCCGGGTTCAAATCCTGGTCTCACACACACACACATACTATATATATATATACATATATATATGTATATATATGTATGTATATATGTATATGAGTAGGTGGACATGGTGAAAAATGTGAAGGAGTGATTAAAGCTGAACCCTGGAAGGTGTTGTGGGTCACTGGGAAGATAACAGTGATATTCAATGAATGAGAACCTCGAGTCCAGGAACCCAAAGGGAGATGGTAGCCACAATGGAAAATCACCTATCATCTATGTGTCCAGCAGGTGCTGTGGAGTGGACAAATGTAATTATTTCTCAGTATGGGCTTGAGTTTTTCTTTGAGACGCATAAGTAAACAACTCTGTGAGTTACTGTAGAAGTGAGCAATACATAGGAGTAAAGCACAAAGGCCTGGTAGTGGCTAGTAGTGAGGCTACAGAGTGGAGGTGAGAGGGTGTGGGAAGGTAAAACTATAGTACATGAGAATGAGGGTAATGTCTAATGGGAATGAGCATTTTTAAAAAGGAATATAAAACTAGGTTAGGAGTTTGGCCTAGTGGTAGAGTGCCTGCCTAGCATGCCCAAAGGCCCACATACACAGAACAAGCCAGAAGTGGTGTTTGGTTCAAGTGGTAGAACACTAGCCTCGAGAAAGCTCAAGGACAGTGCCCAGGCCCTGAGTTCAAGTCCCAGGACTGACAAAACAAACTCTGAATTAGCTGGATACCAGTGGTTCACACCTGTCACACTAGCTACTCAGGAAGCTGAGCTCTGAGAATTACATTTTGAAGCCAGCACAGGTAGGAAAGTTCATGAGACGCTTTTCTTCAGTTAAATACCCCCAAACCAGAAATGGAGCTGTGGTCCAAATGGTTCAATGCTAGCCTTGAGTGAAGAAATTAAGGGACAGTACTCAGGCCCTGAGTTCAAGCCCAGCACTTACACACACACCAGAATACTAAGCCTTCTATAGGTACATTCAGTATTCACGGGAGCACTTGTTTTTTTCACTCCCTCCTCATCCCCTGACATATTAAGTGAATGCACACACACACACAGAAATAGTCATAGAGGTTTGATTGTGTTACAGTGGCTACTATAGAAAAGATTCCTACTTCCTTGGACCCAAGAGTTGGGCAGTGGCATTACCCAGAGCTACAGGAAAAGACTAGATAAATATCTGAGCTTGAGGGTAGGGTGGGGGATGGGCCCCATGTGTTTAGGCTGGTAATAGAAAGAAATCTTCCGGAAAGAATGGAGTCTCGGAAACACACAATTGACCACACGTTTTTTATTTTGTGCCCCGGGCCCATGGCAACATGGAAAGGTGACAGCTAGGCAAGGCTGACTTCAGTGCCTCATTCTGTGGAGACCAGGGGAAGCCTGGCGGTCACCTGAACAGTCACTATCGCCACAAGAGCCTCACTTCTTAGATTTTAATGTTTGTGGAAAGAGCAGGCATCCAGGAGTCCTGTGGGGCAGAGCAGAGAAATGGGCAGTTGAGACTATACCCTAGTTACTTAGAAGAGAGGGCGGTGTCTTGGAAGGTAGCCTAGAGGGAGAGTGCTTGCCTAGCATGGGTGAATTCCTAGGTTTGATTCCTCAGTACCACATACACGGAAAAAACTGGAAGTGGCACTGTGGCTCAGATTGATGAGTGCTAGCCTTGACCTAAAGAAGCTCAGGGAGACTCAATCTCCAGTTAACCACCAAAACAATGCCAGCCTTGAGTGAAAAATCTAAGCAAGAGCTAGGCCTTGAATTCATGTCCAGTGCAAAAAAAAAAAAAAGGTCCCTGCAGATCAGTGGGAATGTACACATACAAATCACCTCATGTTCTTTGAAATAAGATGGAATTCTGTACGATAAGTTTGCTACTTAGCATTCGGAGCCTGTGTCCCCCTTCCTGTCTGCCCACGTAGGGAAACCCGCCATATAGCTGGGCCCTCAAAGTTCCATCTTCACCTATGTCCCCCTCTCCTGAGAATCACAATATCCTCTGTGTTCACAACCCAGTACCCTGCTATGTTTGTGGTACACCCCACACTGTAACCCCTCTCAACTCACGTGAGGTCGAGCATTTTCGAAAGCCAGTGACAGCCTTGATATACTCGGGTCCTAAATACTTCTCCGCAGTGATGCCATCCGGAAGCTTGACCAAGCATTTTGTGTCATCTCGGAACAGAAGGTCCTTGGTCTCGGAGTGGAACATACAAAACTTGCTGGAGCAGTCACTGACTTGACTTCCGAATGAGGTCTGCGGAATGGATAAGAAGTGTAAGGACCTGTGTACATCACAGGGAGCTGAGACCCTGGGAACAAAGGGAAGCTACCAAGTATACTTCCAGAACATTCCATCCCCCCACCCTCCACCTTGTATTATTCTGATGCCTGAAAGTCACTTGTTAGGGGTCCCTGGTTCTGTGTTCCCCTGGGAGGGGTCTCTCCTACCCATCCATTCTCTGCATCTTTGTATGAGCTTGGGGATGCTCGTGATAAGCTCATCATCACCATTGTATGTTTCAAGAGTATGTCTGAAGATACACTGCCTTCATTTTAAGAAGTAAAGTAGCCAGCTGGGGGCCGGTGGCTCACACCTGTCATCCTAGGGACTCAGAAGGCTGAGATCTGAGGATTGTGGTTCAAAGCCAGCCCGGGCAGGAAAATTCACAAGACCCTTTTTATCCCCAGTGAACCACTAGAAAACCGGAAATAGAACTGTGGCCCAAAGTGGTAGAGTGCCAGCCTTGAGTGAAGGAACTCAGGGACAGTGCCCAGGCCCCAAGTTCAAGAGTCAGTGCTACAATTAATTGTGAACTTCTCTGAATAGTCTACACTATCTAAGAATAACTGGTAGGAGTCCTGGGCTGGTCCATACCTGCTGGTTAAGTAACTTGGTGCGGACACACTGGGCCTTGTCTTTCCGGGAGACCACCGCGTGATTTGGAGCTTGGGCCAGGTGGCAGTTTGCAACCTCTGACACAGACTTCCTGGTGCCATCGGGGCACAGCAACTCAAAGTCCATCTCCTTCAGATTCTTTGCCCATTCAGCGGGGTTCTTACCTGAGGGGAGCCAGGGAGAGAAACTAGATCGGCTGGGGACTTGAGAATCTCTGTGCTCCCATGCATGGGCCTGGGATCTCTAGCCAGCAGGCACGCACCGAGCTCATAGCCTCAAAACTCGTACATTTCTCCCAATCTTTCTTTCACATACATGTGTACTCCTGTACTGAAGATCCACCAGCCCATGCTTTTGAATCTTGCTTGTTCTCTAGCCTGACATACCAAAGCACGGAAGACACACATACCATTGGTGTTTTGTGAGATAGTCTGGTGTTTCACAAAGGCCACATCTCCCTTCTCAACCAGGCACCTGGAGAGATCCAGATAGAGAGTGGGAGAAAACAAGAGGTAAGACCAACTCGTGTAGCATTCAGGGGCAGTGTCTTGCAGGCACACAGTTGTCCCCTTTTCACACACAAGGCTTTACAAAAATGTCAGATCTCTGGCTTAATCTGTGCCGTTACTAATGTACTAGCATCATGATACTTTCACCTCCATTCCTTCAGAGGACTCTTACTTGGCTCTTGACTTGGGGATTGTATTGTTGTATTGACGGTAGGATTGAAAGACTCACCTGAAAGCGCCTGTGTAACCATAATATCCCTCTTTGTTGTTAGGGTCGCACTTGCTGGGGCCCACACACAGGTTACAGAGCGTGGAGTTTTTCTGATACCCAGGGGCACAGCCTTGACTGAAAAATTCATCTGTCAAAGGACGAGAGGCAGTCAGCTCTGCAAGTCCGTACTGGCGGCTTGCGTTTTTACACAAAGCAGGGTAGTTGCTGGGGTGGGGAGTGGGGAGCAGAATGTATCAGTTCACTCTGCCACCACCCACCCAGAGCTGCTAGACTTCGAAAGGCAAACCTATGGGTCTGACCATTCGTTACATTTCATGGTGTTGGCAGATGCCTTTGTCTACCATGCCAGCTTCAATACCAGCCTAAAAAAAGAGAGGAGATTTTCTCTTATTCCCCTCTCCATTCATTAGAAGAGCCTTGCAGTACATCTCCAAGCTCAAGAAAGAAGTGGACAGTCATCTTTGTGGTCCAGCTGCTGGCTGTGGTTGAGAAAGTACCTGGAGGCTTAGGGGAGCGGAGGTCAGCAGAGGTCAGCTAGGTTTTCTGGATGAGGACTCAAGTGTGCTTTATTTTATTTTTGTCAGTTATGAGGCTTGAGCTTGGGGCCCAGATGTTGTCCCTGCACTCTTTTTTGCTCAAGGCTTAGCGCTCTACCACACAGCCTGTAGAACCCCTGCGGGTTCATTTCCCTTTGCTCCTTAGTAACAAAAATAATCAAGTTTGGGGGCCTGGAGTGTGGCCTAGCAGTAGAGTGTTTATCTAGCATGCACGAAGCCCTGGGCTCGATTCCTTAGTATCACATACACAGAAAAAGCCAGAAGTGGTGCTGGGTGGCTCAAGTGGAAGAGTGTTAGCCTTGAGCTGAAGAGCTCAGGTACAGAGTTCAAGCCCCACAACTGACCAAAAAAAAAAAAAAAAAACCCCAAACCTTCCTGTTTGCTTTAACTCCCCGTGGCTAGGGGCTTCCTGAATCTCAGGTCTGGTGGCAGCCATAGGTGCCATTGAATGTGTAAGGCTCTTGTTGGGAACGATGGAGGAACCAGAGAGAAGGCACCTTTGTGATCTTTTATTCAATGGCAGATAAAAGTACTTATAGCTTATACTGATAATCTTAGCTACTCAGGAGGCTGAGACCTGAGAATCAAGGTTCAAAGCCAGCCTAGGCAGGAAAATCCATGAGACTCTTTATCTCCAATGAGCCACCCAAAAGCCAGACATAGAGCTGTGGCTTAAAGCAGCAGAGTGCCACCAGCCTTGAGTGAAAAAGCTAAGAGGTAATATTTAAGCCCTGAGTTCAAGCCCCAAGAACACTACCACCACCACCACCACCACACACACACACACGAAGTAATTATTCACTTAAGCCATCCTATACAACTAAAATACATTATCCCAACTCAGCTCCCACCTCCACAGCCCTCCTCGCCCTTGATATTCCTTTGAGATTCACCTTGCCCCATCTCTCAAAGCAGAGCCCACAGCCCTCCCTTCCGGCATACCCCTCCGTTCTGTCCCCTCCAGGAGTTCCCTCACCGAATCTGCAGTGCTGGATCTTGTTGTAGATGAGGCCCATGGGGATGTTCCAGCCAGCGTTCCTGTTGACCGCTGTGTGGCAGGACTTCTTGCCTTGTAAGTTGTTCCAGGTGATGCTAGGGTCAGATTTCTTCACCACTGCCACGCAGTAATACCCTACAAGACAGACGCCACCCAAGAAGTGTCACTGCTTCCCTCTTTAGACTTGACAGTATCCACTGGAAGGGGCTAGAAGTGAGACTCAATGGAGTAGAACACTAACTGATGAACTACAAGGCCCTGAGTTCCACACCCCCTCCCCGTACGTGCACACACGCACACACGCACACACACGCATCCACCAGAACAGCTAGTACAACTCCAGTATTTTATCAACTAATATGTTTTGTGATTGTACAACCAAAGGCCAAAACAAATATTCTAGAATAATCAGACCCCACCTTTTTCCTTTTTCCTGATTACGGGAGTATAGTTCTATGCCAAAATAAATATGGCCAAGTTGAAAATATCAAAATCAAAGTTAGGAATTTTTAGCAGCAAACACATGCTGGTCCTTCACCATGGAAAAATATGTCCACCCTGGATTTTTGTCTCTCCCCCTCTTGAATTAAGAATACTATTTCTAACTAAGGAATAGACTGGAGAATGGCTCTTTTTAGATACGCTCAAGTGTCTGTCTCCTTAAGAGATGGAGGGATAAGGCTGGGAGGTGGTCCTACCTCATAAAACTAAATGAGAAATCCAGTTTTTCACCAGTTACCAAGGCCTGGCTGTCATTATTCGTGACTCCCCTTTCAAGATGCATCTATACTCAAAGACTTGATCTGTCCCATTGTCTTGCCTACTTATAGTTTGAATTTTAAACTTATTTAATTGCTATTTATTCTTCCCACCCCCACCCCCACCCCCCGCAAAAAATGGGATTATACCTTTTAATACCTAAAGTTACCGATTTCTACTCACCTTTCTCTGGTGGACTGTTACAATTAGTGCTTTCTGGAAGAAAGAGAAGAGAATTGTCAATGCTTATGTGTAGACTGGAAAACCATGCCTTTTCCACATAGCAATAAATGAAAAGACGCAGATAAAACTACACATGTCAGCTGGGTGCCTGTGGCTCACGCCTGTCATCCTAGCTACTCAGGAGGCTGAGATCTGAGGATTCCAGTTCAAAGCCAGCCTGGGCAGGAAAGTCTGTGAGACTTATCTCCAAAAACCCAGAAGAGGAGTTGTGGCTTAAGTGTTAGAGTGCTAAAACCTTGAGCACAGAGGCTCAAGGACAGAGAGAACCCAGACCCTGAATTGAAGCCACCAAGAGAGAAAAAGTCACTAAGTCTCAACAAATCCACACCATGAGGAATATAAAAGGTGATTTGGTTTGCTGACCTTGAGAATTTACATACAAAATGTGGATCTTAATTTTCCTGTCCTGTCTCTCCTGAGCTGGCAGGGGTGCTGGCTGTCTCCACTGAGGCAGTAAAGAAAAGCTTGGGTTCTGGAAAATCAGAAGACCTGCCAGCTTTTTTGTCCCTTGCCAGCCAGTTCACTGCTGTCATTTGAGCAGGGGTTTTCAGGGTGAAGTACTTTCATTTCCCCATTACAAGAGGGTAGGACATCTCTTAACCTTTGACGGTGGTGATTCTAGGTGAGGATAGGGGACATTGAAATAAGCACGAATCAGCTTGTTTCTCTCCCTCTCTCTCCCTCTCTCTCTCTCTCTCTCTCTCTCTCTCTCTCTCTCTCTCTCTCTCTCTCTCTCCTCCATCGCTTCTTTCAGTGGAAAACATAGATGGTTTTTTTGTAAATCCATGGTGATTCATTAAGTGCTCAAAACCCAAGAGGTATCCCCTCCCACTTACCATAGTTCTCCGCCAGGACAGGCACCAGACCACACTGGCCTGCGATGTAGACGTATCCTCCGTCCAAGCTCATGGCGTCAGCCTCTCCATTCTGCAAAGACCCCAGGAAATTATGCTTCCAGTGTCACCTGGCCCTTGCGACTATTTCCTTCTGTTTCCAAACAGAAGTTATGAAGCCCTGGGGGCATGGGGAGGGAGTGCACAGCCTGTGCTGTGACTGAGCCAACCCCCAGAGGGGTCCTTTGGGCACACTAACCCTTTCCACATCTTCTGTATCACTTCACAGTAAACTAATGGGGCTTTCACTTCTACCAGAGCTGTGTAACCATCCTTCAGTAATTCCTATAGTCAAGGCAGATTCAGAGGGTCCCTATCCTTAGCTAGTGGGGTGTTAGATACTTAGGGTGTGTGTGAGTAACTCGAGTTCCTTACAGTGGTAGTAGTCATTTCTTTTTCCTTTAATCTGTGAATACATGCTGGGCCTGCTGGGTGGCGTCTGATGTCACCAGCTCTGATAATCACCCAGTCACCAGGCCCTGGTCTCACACAACCTGGTGATGTTGGTCTTGGGATTTGGACCCAACCTTTGGGAGCTCTTTCCCAAATTAAAGACTCAAGTACTGATACCGTTATCGGAAAGCACATTGTAATGCACAAGCATAACTCTTAAAAAATGTTTCCAGAGCCAGGTACTGGTGGCTCACACCTGTCATCTTAGCTACTCAGGAGGCTGAGATCTGAGGATTGAGGTTCAAAACCAGCCCAGATACCCAAGTCTGTGAATCTCTTATCTCCAATTAACTCCCCCTCTCCAAAAAAAAAAAAAAAAGCTAAAAGTGGAGCTCTGGCTCAAGTGGTAGAGTGCTAGCCATGAGCAAAAAAATAGATTATTAACAATATGAGGAAAGTTCACTAGAAGTTCCTAAGCAACTTGCACGTGATCACAACAGGATTTCCCTGTTCAATGACTCAGAATTTCCAAAATTCCCCAACCCACAATGATCAATGAAAGAAATGGGTACATGTGTGCGAAGTCAACAGAAATCCCACCTGTATTTCTCTCATGGCATGACACACTCAAGACACCTTCTGTGATCTGGCCTCTCCCCTCCTCCACCCCACCCTCAGGATGTAGCTTAGATTGCTATTGGACAAGGAACCTGAGTCCTCATGGCATCATCCTTCACGTGGTCTAAGATTCTAAACCTCCCCAGGGGTCACAGCAAAGGTGCTCACTGACAAACTCATTGGCTCAGCCTCAGTGTCCCTCATGCCACTGCAGGCAGGCAAGCGTGACCTACCACAATCTTGGTGATACAGCCCTCGGGGGTCTCCGCCGATTCACATTCGATTTCTCCTCCACTGTTGACGCTCCACTCGTCACACTTGAGCCGCTCGTGGTGGCTCACGGCACACCACTTCACAGTCTTGCACTCTGCCTGAGATTCTTCCGGGCCTGTGGCACAAGGGAAAGAACCAGAGGTCAGAAGATACCTGACTGCGGAGCTGGGTGCCTGGTGCTGTTCAATGCTTCTGCCTTTGTGTGGATGCCAGGATTTGCCAGCAGTACATAAAGCAGCCCCAGTCAAGGAGCTCACCATCTTAGAAAGCACAGTCAACCCGCGATCTCTTGTTTAGTTTTTTTTCTTTCCTGGTCATTTGTGGGTCTTGAACTCAGCGCCTGCCTGGGCGCTGTCCCTGAGTTTTGTTTCAAGGTAGTGCTCTAGCCCTTTGAGCCACAGTGCCACTCATGGTTTCTGGCTGGGGATGTAGCTTAGTGGTACAGCATTGACCTGGTGTGTACAGGGCCCTGGGTTCAATTCCCAGCACAGTAAGCATAAGTGCCCTTTGATGGTGATGGTGCCTTTGGTGATGCCACTGGGGCTAGCAGGCAGGAGTGTTTTTGGCCCCTGGATGCTGCCCAGGGGAACCCCTGTGCCCCCTCTTCTTCCCCGAGTACTTACATATGCCTTCCCGTTGGTTCCGAATGGCGGTGATGTACTGGTGTCCCAGGTACAGCCTGTAGTCCATCTCAGGGGGCACCCTTAAGAACCCCTGGGCAGAGTCCTTGAACATGAGGTTCTTCCCATGAGGAGAACTGAAGAGGTCAAAGTCTGACGATTTGCCTTTGCCAAAATGTTCCTGTCCAGAGGAAAGAGGAACAGTGAGTGGAAGCAGGGACCAGAGAGGCTAAAGAATGGGATGGAGGGAAGGAAAAACGCTAGAAAACAAGAGGAACCCCTCCCCTACCCCCTCTCTCTCTGGAGCCTTCAGGATGCCAGGGAAGAGAGAACAGGTCTCTCCTCCTTAGGACTGTGCCACGGGGTTTCTGGACTCAGTCTCCCCAAGAAAGAAGAATGTGTGGAATTCTGAGGCTGGCACTGTGTGCTTGCTGCTGAGACTGTCATGAGTGTGCAGGGGAGAGGAAGTGGGCTCAGCCCCACTTGCTAGTGTTCTGTCAGTCAGGCGGTAAGAGACTGATCGCCCTTGCAGGCAGCGTGAGAGGGTGGTATTTGGTCTGGGCCTAGAAGGCCTGGTTTAAATGGAAGAGAATTGAATAAGGCCATGAGGAGACATCACTGGGCCTAAAGGCACAGGCTCAGGGATGGAGACCTGTTGTGTGGAGACAGGCCCCACCTTGGGGTTTCTAGGGACATAAGTTCCAGCTGTGATCTCTGACTACCAGAAGGCAAAGTGGGGAGCCCCCGCACCTCAAATCCAAAGCAGTGGCGGGAATACCTGGGCCTTGTTGAGGACCTCCCAGATCAAGCCTTCCTTGCCGTCCACGCTTCGGGCCACGACGGCATGAGAGGGGACCTTGGCTAGGTGGCACTGCTCGTATTCGTCCACCGGCTTCCGGGTGTTGTCAGGGCACAGCAGCTCAAACTTGTCCCTGTCAGCCTTCTCTGGCAGGACCTCTGGGGGAGGGAGGAGGGACAAGACACAGGTCAGCTGGCCATGGGCAGAGCCAGGCTGCCATCTTGATGATGGCAGTAAAGCCTGGAGTGCTCACAGAAGGCCAGGGAACTTTCTAGAAAACATCTTGCAGTCCAGTGAAGGCATGAGGGCTCCTGCGTGAGTCTGATCTATGCAGGGTGGATGACTGACAGGCCGAGGTTTCAGCCAGCCCTGCCCCCAGAGCCAGGCATTGTGAGGAAAGGCTGTAAGTTGAAAGAGGCCTGTGACTCTGCGTTCAGATTCCCTACTTCTAAACAGAAACCTAAGCAGTGACAATGGAGACACCCTGCCTGCTCACATCTAACAGCTGGGTAGGAAAAAGAGACAGGGGAAAGAACAAAAAAACACAGAACAGTGTTCACCATGTAGAGTCCGCCCACCAGTCCCTCTCCTGTGACTCACCAAATATGGTCATGTGCTTGACGAAGGCCACGTCACCACCACCGTCCTTCAGGCACCTGTGGAGGAAGCGTAGTGGGTGAGAAGGCCCCTGCGATGCCGGCCCTGCTCTGGGGTCTGGAGGTTCATAGATCACCCTGCCAGAGCCTCAGGGGGTGCTAGGGTTCCACTGAGAAGGGGGAAATGAGCTCACACAGGAGATCAAGCCCCTTCTTCACCTTATACCATTAAGGCAGTAAGACATCAAAGATGTCTTAATGCATGAAAGGCTCTTTTATGGGGTGTGTGTGCGTGCGCGTGTGTGTGCGTGTGCGTGTGCATGCGCACATACACACATGTGCATGCATACATGCATATGCATGCATGTGCGTCAGTGCTGGGACCTGAACTCAGAGCCTAAGCGTTGTCCCTTAGCTTTTTCCCCCTTTAGGCTTATGCTCTACCCTTGAGCTACAACTCCATTTCTGACATTTGGGTAATTAGTTGTAGATAGAGTCTCGTGGATTCTTCTGCCTGGACTGGCTCTGAACCACAAATCTCACATCTCGTCCTCCTGAGTAGCTAGGATAACGGGAATGAGCTGCCAGCCCCCAGCTCAAGTTCTTAAATTCCTAGCGCAGAAGATAATGCTGTTTCCCCCCAGCCTAATAAAATTTTGGATATAATAGAGGTTTAAAATAAAGGAGAGGAGAGCGGGAAACCAGGCACGTGAGCTGTGAGGTGGGAGAGATCTCACCCCCATCTTTGAGGACTTTCTGCATGCGGGCCCCCTGTAGAAGAGTCTTACACTCACTTGAAGGCACCGGTATAACCGAAGAATGTGTTAAGGGAGGAGCAGCCGCACCCTGGACACAGCTGGCACAGCTGGGGGAAGGCAGATGCATCTGCACAGGGGACACAGCTGCCCGAGAAGAAATTGGCCACTGCTGCTCAATACAAAGCAATAGACAAGAAGCACAAGTATGGATGATCTGGTGTCAGCCGAGTGCCATCCCTCACCCCCCCCCCCAAAAAAAAAAAAACTTACTAATAAACCAAGGCCCAAGCAGCACCCTTCAACTCAATCCACACACAGCCTTTCTGGTGCTACCTCATCAAGACTCGAAGTGTTCCAAACAGGGCCAGCCAGCCCTTGTCCCTCTACCATCCACCCAAGGAAGCCAGCCAGTGTTTTCCACCAGCTAAAGCTCCCCCTCCTGGCTGGCTGTCAAGAGCCTGCCCTGTCAGGAGCTGGAGTGGCTTGGGAACCCCATTGGAGAACCTCTTTGAAAGGTGCAGTACATGCTCTTGGCCAGCAGATGGCGACCACAGGTGAACCTCTTAGGTGCAGTATGTGCTCATGGCCAGCAGATGGCAATCAAAGCAACCTGAGGTTCCCCAGACTAGAGCTGACTGGACTCTACCCAAGAGGACATTGCCATCTAGACTCCCTTGTCTTTTCCTCCTTTCCTGGGGAAAACAGCCCCTGCTGTGGTGGTGGGAACCCAGAACAGCGTCCCCCCCCTCCACTCCAGAGCTCATCCCATTTTTGTGACTTGTGCCACCCCCTAGAGTAGAGATGATGCCAGCTTACCTTTCTCCACAGGCTTCCGGGGCTCAGGTAAGTTACAGAAGAGCAAGCCGATGGGAATGTTCCACCCAGCAGACCTGCCCAGCCCTGTATGGCAGGACTTCTTGCCTTGGAGCTGGTTCATCTGGAAGTCAGTGCCCTTCTTCACAATGGCCACAGCATAGTAGAAGGTTTGAGGGTCTGCAACAGGACAGTTAGGAGTTGAAGACTTTCAGCTCAGTACAGAGAAAGCGTATCCATCACTCCTGGCCAAGAAGGAAGAGGAGTGAGGGAGGGAGAGAACAGGAAAAGGAGGAAGAGAAAAAGAAGAACAGGAAGAGAAGGGAAAGGGAGAGAAGGAGGGAGAGGAGTAAGAAGAAAGGGAAGGAGGAAGGAAGGAAGGAAAGAGAGGAAAGAAAATGGAAAGAGGAAGAGGAACCCAGAGGCTACCTATATTGGGTTAGGTGGTACAAACAGGGGAGAGCCAGAAAACCTAGGCTGTCAGGAAAAGGAAAACAGATATACCAGCTCTTAACCAACACAAAGCCAATAGAGGCCTTGATTTGTGCCAGGAATGTCTGGCAGGACCTATTCCTGCTCCCCTCTCCCCCGTCTCACTCCTGGCACCCAGGCAGAACTTACTGTCTTGAGACCCATAGAACTCTGCCACTACAGGCTTCAGGTTGTTGGGGGCCAGGCCAGCTTCATAGACCAAACCTCCATCTGCCATCACTGCATCTGCTTCATTTGCCTGAAAGAACAAGTCGGACTTGAGTGAAGCCTGGCTCCTAGGGAGGGCTGAGCTGAGCTTGGATGACGACGACGACGACGAGGGGAGTGACTCTGTGGGGCCAGAAGAATCCCCATCCTGAAGGAAACCATATCCAATGCTGTTGAGTGCCTCTCCCTGGAAAGGGCTCTGGTACCATAGTTTCATTTTTATTTTGCTGGTACAGAGAAATAGGTGGATTCTATTTCTCCAAAGTGTCCATGTAGACTGGCCCTAGACATTTGCCAAGGCTTGACCCATTAGGCATCCCAGGAGGGATATAGATGGGTCCTGTGGTTTGGAATGGGACTGAAGCTCAGAGCTTCCTTCCAGGGTCTTTGTGTGTGTGTGTGTGTGTGTGTGTGTGTACACCTGTGTGTGTATACGCATGTTTGGATGGAGCTTGACCTCAGGGCCAGGGAGCTTTCTTTTAGGTTTTTTTTTCACTCAAGTCTCAAGACCTCTTGAGTCACACCTCTACTTCCAGCTTTTTGTCGGTTCATTGGAGATAAGAGTCTTAAGGACTTTTCCTGCCTGGGCTGGCTTGGAATGGTGCTCCTCAGGTCTCAGCCTCCTGAATAGCTGGGGTGACAGGCGTGAGCCACTGGCACCCAGCCCCTCCCACTGTTGCTTTCAGTGACAGCCGACTTACCGAAATAGTCTTGATACAGTCATAGATGGACGTTTTCTTCACACAGGCGATATGGGGACCATCTGCCGGAAGGACGGTCTGCATGATGTCACGGAAACTGGCACACTTGCTGGCTTCATGATCTGACACAGCACACCATCTGACTGTCTTCTCAGGGGTAGCCAGACACAGCCCTAGGAGAGAGCAGGTGGAGACCTAAGAGCTCCACTTCCTGTGCCTGGGCCATGTAACATTTTTTTCCCCATCCACATCTCCAGTCCATGAATAATACGGCGCAGGTTCCACCACACCCCGAGACCCGGCCTGTTTTCTCATTTTCCTCCTGATGATGATCCTGTTCTGCCCAGACCACTGACTCCCGATGGGAAAGAGCCACCCACTCCCCTGTGTTGCCTCGTATCCCTCATTGGCATGGACCCTTGGCGCTTCTGCCATATCAACCTCGTGGTGCACACCTTGACCCATTAGCTGGATATCACCACTCTGAGAAAAAAAAAAGAGCCTTGATTTCCTTTCTGACCAAGGTAACCCTGCTTGTTAATGGCCAAGCCTGGCATGGTAAACCACTCTCCAAAGCCTTGATCTGCCAGCCAGGTTACAAAAGGAAGATGACAGTCTTTGTTGATCCTTGCCTCTCTGTGACCATTCTCAGGGATGAATGAACAGGAAGGGCAAGAATTTGTCTGTGACACTTGGCCATTTTCTACCTAGAAATAAACTGGAAACTCCAGTCGTTTAACAGTCTTTCTTGTTCCCACCCAGCCCTCACTTGGCTTTGACTGTCATTCAGAGAGAAAGTCAAAGGCTGGTGTTTGCACAGCCGCTGCAGTCCAGCTGTTCCTATTAGGCTAGCTTGGGCGCCATCCTCCTCCAGGCCTTCTGGCTAATCCCCCCCTACCCTGTTCCCCTCCCCTACTATGAGCTGCCATCCCAGGGTTCACTCATCAATTTGGGAAGACCCACCAGACAGGCACAAAGAATAACAGGCAAGGCCAACCATTCTCTCGGATGGATAGAGAGAGAGAGAGAGATGATAGAGGACTGACAACCCCAGGTCCCTCCCCTTGCCATTCCACCTCAGCCAATGGAAACCTCTCCCTCAATGTCCAGAGCCCCTGTTCTTGGCCCCAGCCCTGCACTGGTCCTGCATCGGGCACCCAGGAAGGTCAGACTGTGGGGTAGGATGAGGAGCAGGTTCAGATCTCGAGGCAAGAAGATAGCGTTTGGATAAGCTTCTAGCTATCAGTGTTCTCAAAATGTTTTCTGCTAGAGCTCTACTACTTGAGCCACAGTGCCACTTCCAGCATTTTCTATGTATGAGGTACTGAGGAATGGAGCCTGGTTCTTTGTGCATGCTAGGCAAGCACTCTACCACTAGGCCACACTCCTGGTCCCTTGTTTTTATTTTCGTTAGAACTGAGGTTTAAACTCAGGGCTCTGCCATTGCCAGGCAGGTGTTTTACCACTTGAGCCATGCCCCAGTCCTTTTTTTTTTTGCTGTGGTTATTTGAGATTTTTTTTTTTTTAAAGTTTGGCCCAATTGGATTCTAGTTCTCCTCTTTCACACTTTCCAGAATAGCTGGGATAACAGACACCCCATGCTCTTATTCAGTACTGTTCATGGCTGTGGGGGTTACTGGACAGAGATTCACAGTGAAAGGGAGCCAGGGACACCAGCAAAGGCCATCAGAGGCCAACAGCAAAGCAAGACTTGTCCCTTAGACTGGAGAAGGCTGACAGGCAGGAGAGAAGAAAAGGCTTCTGGCTCCCGTGGCACCGAGTGCCACACTCACCCAGGATGGCGCTGGCCAGCAGGGTGCCCGCGATGATCCTCATCCTGGCCGTGGCAGGGAGCGGGTAAGCACAGACCGACCGGCTTCTGCGCCGGGCCTCTGCACCCCGGGCCCCTTTATCCCCGGCCTAGGCAAGCCAGGGGCAATCTTTGACCTCTTGTGTTTGTGCAGCCTGATTGCCCAATCATCCCTTCACCTAACCCTCCCTACCCCCCCCCCCCCCCGCCCACTGCCTTTTTCACCCCATAATCCATCCACCTCATTTCCTGAGCTGCAGGACAGATGGAATTCAGCACACAAACACTCTTGGGAAGGGAACCAAAGGAAAATCCAGTCTTTGTGATGGTGGTTAGCTGTGTGCCAGGAGCCCCGGGGTGGGGGGGAGGGTGGGGGGACAGAGGGCAGCTCTCCTGAGGTGTGGGGGGCGAACCCCTGCCTGGATATTTCAAAGGTTCTGAATGTTGCCCTGCTGTGTGAGCCCTATACAAAGGGCTTGTGCTTTACTTTAGAGCTTTACTTTTTTTCTCTTTAAAGTAGGGGCTTCAGCAGGATAAGACAAAACACCTGCCTCACTAATGGTAAAAGGCCACCGATGGCCTGTTTCCCTGGTCCCTTCCCAGGCCTCTGATATGGAGAGGTTCCCAGCAGAGCTAGGGGTTCAGCCCCTCCCCCACACACATACCATTCATGCGGTAAACCGCCCAGGTCTGTCAGGAAGCGGGAAGGGCAGCTGCCAAGTGTTGAAGGCATGCTCAGTGGTACAGGGCACCCAAAGGCACCTGCGTGGAGTTCTGTCAACTGCCGTTCTTCTGAAGGATAGGCCAACTTTGGAGATGGACCTGGGGGAGGGGGCCCAGGCCTGTGTGTGTCCACAGGGGGTTGTGTAGGTAAGGGGTTGGCATCATGGGTTTCTGTGTCCTTGACAGCCCCAGGACACTTGTACCCGGGCCTTCCTTAGGTGTGTAATTCTGTGTTGGCAAACCAAACCTCTCAGGCATGATACTGAGGTCCCCTGTCTACCACAAACACACTGAGTCAGGGACTGGCTTTGCTGGCAGAAGGGCTGATGGGTCTAGGACAGGACTTAGGGACTGACCATAGAACCTGGAGCTGGCCAGATGGCACTGAGCTGGAGGAAAACTCCCCCCCCATACACACACTTAGCCCCTTCCATAACCATGCAGTTTTGCAGCACAATCTAATGATTTTGACCAACAGCCTTACAAGATGAAGTTGGTTTTGTAGGCATAGACACTAAAAAATAATGGCAGCTCCTTTTCTCGTCTTTGTTCTATGGGATCATAGCCTTTTTAAAGTCAAAACTCTTTTCCTTCCTTCTTTCTTTCCTTCCTTCCTTCCTTCCCTCTCCCTCCCCCCCGCCCTTTTTTTTTCTTGCTCAAGCTAGCACTTTACCACTTGAACCAGAGCTCCAGTTCTGGCTCCAGTTGGTGGTTGATTGGAGATGAGTCTCAGAGACCTTCCTGCCCAGAGTGGCTTCAAACTACAATCCTTAGATCTCAGCCTTCTGAGGAGCCAGGAATTTAGGCGTAAGCCATAGGCATCCGAACAAAGCTGCCTTCTGGATATGATTTTTCTCTTTATTTAGAGAGGACCAAAAGGAGGTGCAGAATGAGGAAGAGAGGGGAGAGAATAAGAAGCTTGAGGGAAGATTTGAAGGGGGCTTCCAGTTCTAGACCCCCCCACACACACGTCATCCAGATCTTCCACCACAGGCAGAATGAAATCCTTCAGTTCCAGCCCAGCGCTGACACTCTCTTAGAGACAGCTGAACTTGTGTGTACGTGCAGAAGGGTCTGGAAGCTGCCCAGAAAAGGGGGTGGGTGGGCAGGAAGGCAGTGAGCCTCTGAATCAATATTTGCTATTTCCAAATGTTACCCAATTACATAGAAGCAGAACAAACAAAGAGCCCGACTGTCTGCATAGCCCTCTCCCCCCACTCTACTGTTCAACCCCCAGTGTTCTCTGCCCAACCTCACAGCCTTCTCTGAAAGTCTAGGGCTCCCATGACTGGGAGAGGGCAGCCCGGCAAGCACGAGATACTCATAAGACCAGTTCTCCCCCACTGCTGGGATGTGTGTGTGTGTGTCCAGGATAGAGGGAACTGGGATATCAGGACATCTTGGGAACAGAGCAGCCATTTGGATATATCACAGGACAGCATCCCCATCCCTGCCCTATACCTCTCAGCAGTCTTTGGAACATGCAAGATGCACATAGCACGAATTATGTCAAACATTTAAGCAAGGGGCTGGCAAGGGGGCTTAGTGGTAGTGCTTGCCAAGCATGCATGAAGCCCTGGGTTTGATTCCTCAACACTACATAAACAGAAAAAAGCTGTAAGTGACACATGGCTCAAGTGGTAGAGTGCTAGCCTTGAGTTCAGGGACAGTGTACCCAAGCCCTGAGTTCAAGCCCCGGGATTAGCAATTACATACATTTAAGCAAGCAATACATGCCAGGCCCTGGTAGGTCATGCCTGTAATAAACTCAGGAGGCTGAGATCTGAGGATCTCTGATTGTAGCCAGCCAGGGCAGGACAGTCCATGAGACTCTTATCTCTTAATTAGCCCTGAAAAAGATGGAAGTGGAGCAGTGGATCAAGTCATAGAGCACTAGCTTTGAACAAAAAAGCTCATGGACCATACATGAATCCTGAATTTAAGCCCCAGGAGACACACACACACACACACACACACACACACACACACACACACTCTTACACACTTCTTAGAGAGCTTGCCTAGCTTGCAAGAACCTGGGTTCCACCCCTAGCACTGCAAAAAAAGAAAAGAAAATTAATTTTACTTGAGGATGCTATCATCACACCTATCAAAATGAACAATTATCCTCCCAGTCAATAGACTAATTTCTCTGTTGGTCTTTATATATATGTACCGATACATGTACTGCAGTGGCAGCAGCTCTTGAGTCTCCTTTAAGACTGTCCCAATACATTGCATGCTATCTCCACATCAGAGAAATGGGATCTTTGCCCGCTGGAATTTCCAGCGCTCTGGACTTGGCTCTCCTGTGTGCTCCTGGTGTGATTTAGCGTGCTGTTTTGTGTTCAGCTGTGTCAGAGCAAGTCCCTTCACCCGGGGTTTTCTGGTATCACCTCACCAAGTCCAACTGTGTATCTTGGTCCTCAGCATCATAGATGCTGTTTCTCAAGCATCATGGTCCCTCGGTGGAGGCATTCACAGGTTTTACCCTCATCGCTTTCTCCCCTCACCCTTTTCCCCTTAGTCCTGGGGCTTGAACTTGGGCCTCATATTAATGAGATGCTGTACCACTTGAGCCACACTTCAGCCCTGGTTTTCCCTTTTAAATGAATGTCTAATGAGGAGACACTTGGGGACTGTTCAATTTTTTTTTTTTTATTCTAAGACATTTACCCTTGATGACTTTAGTTGTTGTTGGTAGTGGTGGTCATGGGGCTTGAACTCCGGGCCTGGGTGCTTTCCCTGAGCTCTCCACCTCAAGGCTAGTGCTCTACCACATTGAGCCACAGTGCCACTTCCAGTTTTCTGGTGATTCATTGGAAATAAGAGTCTCATGGACTTTTGTGCCCGGCATGGAAGACTATGAGACTCTTATCTCCAATGAACCACCAGAAACCCAGAAATGGTGCTGTGACTTAAAATGATAGAGTGCTAGCCTTAAGCTGAAGAGCTCAGCAGACAGCACTGTAGGCTCTGTGTATATGTGCAAGCCTGTATGCATACACACATGTGCATGGAACATGCATATGTGAATATATATAAACATGATGCCTATTCTTTCTCTGTGTCTCCCTTTCTTGTCTCCTGCTCCCCCTCTCTTCCCCAGTAACCATAATTCACACTGGCTTCTCTACTTCCAGCTGGTCACACAATATACACTGGCCATTTTTCTTCCTCCCCATAGTTAAGATGAGACACTGGGGCCCTAGTATTTTCCTTGTCTTTCCTGTTTCTCCTGTGAAAGCCCCAGCTACCACCCGGGTCTCTATCTCCCATGCTCTACTGCACCAATCACTTCAACGAAAGGAGAGAGATAAGAAAAGGAATGCAGGCTAATTTTTTTTTTTTGGCCAGTTCTAAGGCTTGAACTCAGGGCATGGGCACTATTTCTGAACTGCTTTTGCTCAAGGCGCTACCACTTAAGCCAGAGTGCCACTTCCTGTTTTGTTCGTTTTTTTTTTTTTTTTTTTTTTTTTTCCCTGTGTATGTGGTACTGAGGAATCAAACCTAGGACTTTATGCATACTTCATGTGTGCTAGGCAAGCACTCTACCACTGAGCCACATCCCCAGTCTTTTTTATTTTTATTTATTTTTTTAATGAAGAAAAGGGAAGGATAACGGTGGAGGAAGAGGAAGGGGAATGAGAAATCTTTTTGTCTTTCCCTGCCTTGAGCAAGGCAACATAGTTGTGCAGCTCAAAACAGTCTTAGTTGGTGTCTCCTTATGGTGAGAGGTGCGGGCTCCCTTCCCCTCATCCCCTCAGCCCATCCGTTCTTCTGTAGTGAGCGAGGAGAAGTGAGGGGCTGTGGCTCCTTATTTCCAAAGCCAGAGATTTCCATTCTGCAAGTCCTGCTAAGGAAATCCTGCCCTCCTCAGAGTAACACTCAGCCTGATCTAGCCATCCCTGACCCATAAGCCAGCAGCCAGGAAGGCTGACCCTGAAGTCCAGTGGACTCTGTGAAGCCTCATGTGTGTGAAGGAACGAAAGTTGGGCTTGCAGGCACGCTGGCCTCCTCTGGTTAGCTGTTTCTAGGACAGTCGGGCAGACCTAGGAGAAATGGGGCAGGAGATAGCAGTTCAGGGCCAGGGCACAGTTTAGTGTTCTGTTGATCAGGAAAACTCGTGAACTGGTATCATCTGTCATAAGAGCTGCTTGGTCTCCTCTCCTAGGGGGCAAACCAGGATGTTCTGAAGTGGGAGGATGACAGGGAAAATTTGAGAACAGGTTATAATGGTAGACCAGGACCAAAGGGGCCCAAGAGTCTAGGGTTTATTTTTATCTTCATATTTATTTTTTAGCTAGGGTTTCTTGCTTTTTTAAAAAATTTAATTTTGTCTTTCGTGGGGCTTGAGTTCAGGGCCTGGGCACTGTCCCTGAGCTACTTTTGCTCAAGGCTAGGACTCTACCACTTTGAGTCACAGCACCACTTCCAGTTTTATCATTGTTCACTGGATATGAGTCTCATGATTTCCCTACTTGAGCTGGCTTTGATTTTTTTTTTTTTTTGGTCAGTTGTGAGTCTTGAACTCGGGGCCTGGGCACTGTCTCCGAGCCTCTTTGTGCTCAAGGCTTGTGCCCTACCACTTGAGCCACAGCTCCACTTCCAGTTTTTGAATGGCTAATTGGAAATGAGTCAAGTAGCTAGGATTACGGTGTGAGCCCCTGGCAGTCAACTCATCATTTTCAGTATTTTTATTTTGACTGGTACTGGAGCTTGAATGCAGAGCCCAGGGACTGTCCCTTAACCTTTTCACACAAGGCTGATACTCTACCACTGAGCCACAGCTCTGCTTTTTTGGTGGTTCACTTGGAGATAAAGAATCTCAAAGACTTTTCCCACCCAGTCTAACCTTGACCTGAGATCCTCAGACCTCAGCCTCCTGAGCATGCAGGATTCCAGATGTGAGCCATTAGGCCTGACCACATCATTTCAGATGTAAATGGAATCTGCCCAATGGATATGATGAAGTAGGGCCAGGAATGCTACATCCCAGGATGGTGGATTCAGTCTCTTGTGATAAACCTTTCTGGGAAGTGCCATCCCTTTTGTCTTCCAGGTTTATCTCAGAACTTTACTTCTCCTTACTCTCTCCCAGGGAGAGAAGTCAGGACCCTAGATCTCCAGATGGGCCCCGAGACAGATAATCTGTTTCAAGCGAGCAGAGTCCAGTGCTCCCAGGACACAATCCAAACAGTACACTGATCCCTCTGCTGCCCCCACTGTGTGCTGTTTAATGTTCCCATTCTCTACAGAAAGAAGAACTCAAAGTCCGCCTGTTTTCTCAGCTGTCCAAATTGGACCTCTGACCTACCCAGATTTTATAAATCCACAAACAGCATCAGGTTTCTACAGTGAAGTAATCTTACGCTTTTAGTTTGCTTGAAATTGTTACCCATGGAGAGATCTTTTGGTAAATATCTACTATTTCTCCATACATAGGTATTTTTTTCAAATTTCTTTATTAGGTGTGTGAGAGTGTGTGATGGTAGATCAGATCTCACAACTAGCTCTGGCACTTTCCATGTCACTTCTAAAAAGTGTGTAGATACCGAAGAGGGGAAAAAATTTAGAAAGGCTGATTTTTTTTTCACTTAATACACCAATACAGTATACAGTACAATACATTGATGATTCCGGCTGTACCATTGCCCCAGGGAAGTGTCATACTCTTCAGTGCCAGTGTTTGTTAACCTGGATTTAATGCACTTTCTTTCTTTTTTTATTTAAAAATTTATTAACATTGATTTTTACATCATATTCAAATGACATGTTTAACAAACAAGTGTTCAAGAAGGGAATCTCTATATACAATCACTGGCTCTTAGTTTTTAGAACATAATCAAAATTAGGCTAAGGGTTTGTATATCATAGATACATATTAATTTATGAAATAAAACATGTCTATAGAGTCATAGGGTTTTTATTAAAAAATTTATTAATATTGATTTTTACATCATATTTCAAATGACATGTTTAGCAAACAAGTATTCAAGAAGGGAATCTCTATATACAATCACTGGTACTTAGTTTTTAGAACATAATCAAAATTAAGTTAAGGGTTTGTATATCATAGATACATATTAATTTATGAAATAAAACATGTCTATAGAGTTATAGGTTTCTATGTCTATGTAGTTATGTTTATATTTCCAATACCATGTCCATAGCATTGGGTATGCGAATATTGAGTCCTCACTCTTGTACTGTTGGGATCTCATAGCCACATATTAAGGATACCATGCGCCTTTTGTTCCTTTGGTCTTGTCTTTCTCACTCAACAGGATTCACTCTGGATTCATCCACTTCCCTGCAGATGCCATTATTTTATCTTGTCTGTTGACTATGTAGAATTCTATTGTGTGTGTATGTGTGTGTGTGTGTGTGTGTGTGTGTATGTATATATATCACATTTTCTGTATCCATTCATCTGCAGTAGGGCATCTGGATTGTTTCCATCTCCTGACTATTGTGAATAGTGCAGAGATAAACCTAGCTGAGCAGGTGTCCTTATCATATCTTGGGTTATGTTGTTCAGGGTAGATGCCCAGAAGTAGTATGGCAGGATCATAGGGAAGGTCAATTTTCAGTTCTTTAAGAAACCTCCACACTGCTTTCCAGAGTGGCTGAACTAATTGACATTCCCACCAGCAGTGTAGTAGGGTTCCTTTTTCTCCACAACCCCACCAGCGACTGTCATTGTCTGAGTTCAAAATCTTGGCCATTCTTGTTGGGGTAAGGTGGTATCTTAGGGTTGTTTTTATTTGCATTTCCTTTATGACCATGGATGGTGAACATTTTCTCATATGCTTTTCTGCCATTTTAATCTCTTCTCCTGATACATCTTTCTTTAGTTCCCTTGCCCATTTAGTGAATGGTTTGTTGGGTTTGGGAGGATTAGTTTCTTGAGTTCCCTGTAGATACTGGATATTACGCATTTGTCAGATGTATTATTGGTAAATATCTTTTCCCAGTTGGTTGGCCGGCTCTCTGCTTTTGCGACTATGTTTTTATCTGTGCAGAAACTTTTTATTTTTACGTAGTCCCATTTATCGAGTCTCTCTCCAACCTGTTGTGACCCTGGGATTCTGTTCAGGAATCTTTTGCCTGTGCCTATGAGTTCCAGTGTCTCTCCTACTCTATCATATAGCAGTTTCATGGTTTCCGGTCTGATGTTGAGGTCTTTGATCCATTTTGAGTTAATGCTTGTGCATGGTGAAAGGCTAGGGTTAATTTTGAGTTTTCTGCATGTGGCTGTTTTTTTTTTTTAAGAGGCATATAAAACTATTGACACTGTTCCCCCATTATTCACAATAAAGTAAACAGTATACAGTTGGGTAACATACTGATTACTACACAGTTGTTTTTCTGGCTTTGTTGGAAGCAGTAACCTAATACTGAAAAGATTGAGCCTTCATGTAAGGAATGACTTAGGGTAAAGAAAAAGCACACAGGTCTATAACTATAAAATTTTGTTCATTCATTTAGGCCAGCAGATTCTAAATAGTGAAAATCACTAGCTAGTAGAGTTTTACATTTCCATGAGCCGAGTCTTAGTGCATAATTCATGAGCATTTAGTATACAGATTCCAATATTCTGTAAAGGAATGCTCACGGCAGAAACTTTTAATGAACTCAAAATTTTGTTGTAGTTTTCTCATTTGGTTGAGAAAAGTTGTTGTTAGTGATATATATATATATATACATACATATATATATATATATAAAATGTTGTGTGTAATCCTTAGTAGGCTCTATTCTGCCTATATTCAGTATTACCTGAAACAGTATTATCTTGATTTTTTTTTTTACTAGTCCTGGGGCTTGAACTCAGGCCCTGGGCACCATCCTTGGACACTTTTTGCTCAAGGCTAGTGTTCCACCACTTGAGTCACAGTGCTACTTCTGTTTCTTTTGTGTATATTGTACTGAGGAATTGAACCCAGGGTTTCATGCATGCAAAGCAAGCACTCTACCACTAGGCCATGCTCCCAGCCTTATCTTGAATTCTTTGGCTTCTTTCCAACTTGTTAGAATTTGAGGAGTACCAGTACCTGGGCAAGATGCTCGTTGGACCAAAGCCTCCAGCTCCTGGCTCAACGCTATGTAATCTAGGACAAGCAGGGTCAACTCTTCTGGTGTATATAACTGTGGTAAAACCTCAAGCCAGGTTATGGATAACAGTGTCGGCAGCCCAGAGATTGTATAGCAGTTGAAATTCTAGAGGAGAACCTTCCAGAAGTCCAACGATGAAAGCTGTGCATGCCCATAGATTCTTAGAGGTGGCCTGTAATTACACAGTGGGCCAGAAGTGAAAATGTCATTCCTAGAAAGAATGAGATCTTGGTCCCTGACTGGACACCCCTTAGCCATGAAGGGAAGGGCAAGCAGTCCAGCCTGATGTCTCGCTCTGGTGACTGATTTCTAATGTAAATGGTCTGGGTGGGGAAAACCTGGTTTTCTTTGACAGCTTCAAATTGTCCATTTATGAATATATATCTGTATATGTCTACCCATATATACAGATACATAGGTGAACATATATAGTATATGTCATGTAAAATCCTATAATTATAATTTCACTTGCTCTAGAAATGTGCTAGACAACTGTTAACTAGATCTTCAAGTTAAAAATTAAAAAAGTACACACCTTGCCAGGCCCTGGTAGCTCACACATAATAATCCTAGCTATTCAGGAGACTGGGATCTGAGGATCACAGTTCAAAGCCAGCCCAAGCAGGAAGTGAAGATATGCCTCCAGTGATCAAGTGCTAACCTTGAACAGAAAAAGCTAAGGGACAGCACCCTGTACCCACACATACACACACACACACACACCTTGACTTGTAGCATTTTGCCAGTTCTAAGCCTTACGTAGATGTTATCAAAATTCGTAAGAAGCAACTTTATTGGTGCTTAGAAGGAAATTGTCATTTTTCAGTGCCTCTTTGAGTGTGTGTAAGAGCGAGCCAGTCCTAGAACTTGAACTCAGGGCCTGAGCAATGTTCCTAAGCTCTTTTCCATTAGAGCCACAGCTCTAGTTAGAGATAATAGTCTTTTCTCCCTGGGCTGACTTCAAACCATGGCCCTCAGATCTCAGGTCTCCTGAGTAAGATTAACAAGTGTAAACTACTGGCGCTTACTAGTGACTTTTTATGTTATTGTTGGGATAATGTACAGTTACATTCGTCAGGTAATGAATGGGTGTATTACTTCTCCAACCTGGATACCCCTTCTCATGTTTTTGTCCCCCTTTCCTACCCTAGTGACTTTTTTTTTTAAACCTTACATAGTCTGTGTTTTTTTCTTTTTTTTTTTTTTTTGCCAGTCCTGGGCTTGAGCTCAGGGCCTGAGCCCTGTCCTTGGACTTTCTCAAGGCTAGAGCTCTACCACTTGAGCCTCAGCACCACTTCAGGCTTTTTTTTCTATGTATGTGGTACCGAGGAATCGAACCCGGGTCTTCATGCATGCTAGGCAAGCACTTTAACCACTAGGCCAAACTCCCGGCCCTGTCTGTGTTTTTTTCTAGGTGTGTCTCCATATTGGTTTGCTCCTGACTCTTAAGTCATATATTTTTGTTTCTTTGTACTTCTGGTAACGTGTTCACTTGATACGGGACATTGTAAATTCTGCTTTGTTGAGGATTTAGATTGTGTGGTCCTCCCCCGAGTGACATTAGGGTTTGTTTTGAAAGATGGCCATTTACAGATCACCTGGATCCTCTGAAGCTAGTCTTAGCTTTAGCCATTCTAGAGCAATCTTTTATCTGTGACCATGTAACCCCACGCCCAAGGCCCTTCATTGGAAGCCTTTATGTTCAGTGAGTTTTCTCTAATATGGAATCCCTTGAATGTGCTCTGGGAGATGTTAAGCTTTTAAGTCTCCGCCATTCTTTTCCATAAGAATTTCCATTTCAGGGCTTGGGCAGTAGGTTAATGGCCTGGCCGATCCTGTGCCATGAACTCAGAGGCTCTGGAGCTCCCTGGAACCCCCCCTCCCCCTCCCCCTCCCTTCCCAGGACCGGATTTAGGCCCTGACCAGCTCAGATACCATTATGTTATGCCTCATATCTTCCGGCTGTCTGGTCATCATGGCATCCCACTTCAGCTCTCCATTGGAGTTGGTATGGTGTGTTGGCGTTATTTTCCTGCTCTTTCTTTGCTTTACTACTCTCAGTTTTCTAGCAGCGTTAAGTGTATTCAAGGCTGCAGGTCTTTGAGATAGGAGTCCACTTTCAGTCACCAGCTTTCTAATAAAGACTCTCAATTTGACCTCTTAAAATTTTTTTTCCAATGTCATTCTATAGACAACTAGATTATTGTTATGCCAAAGACATTAGGACACCGTTATCCATATCTCTGAGGGGCTTTCGTGCAAAGTTTCCACCTCCCCATGTTTCTGTCTCTGTTTTCCTCTATTCAGTGTTGGAACCCATTTGAGGGACCTGACTTTCTCCGAGGCACTGTGGTGTAGGACTCAAGCATTGTGAAAGCACTGTTAATTACAGTTAAAGCACTGTTAATGGTAAGCCTTTATGTCCATACCTTGTGTAATGTTTATTCTTCCTTCAAATAAGCTAGAAGTGGGGATGAGATGATTTGATTCCTATTTGACAGCTGTTAAACACTTCCCTGGTACACTGGCTGCCTTGAGCAACGGACTTGTCAGCTCAGCAATCAGCAGGATTTCAGTCACTCCAGCCCTAGTGGAAGCTTTCACAAGGGCAACAGCTGTCTGCCGACTCCTGAAGGCACAGCCCCAGGCCCGACTGTTTCAGACAGCTCCCATCCTGCCTTGCCATCCCATGCCTCAGGAATAAATGACCTTCCCTCTAGCCACTGCCACCTAGGCCTCTAGTTAGTGTGGCCCAGAAGAGGGTCTGTGATTGGTGCAAACACAGCCCTACCTTCTTCTTTATGAGGGACTGCTATGATTGGTGTGAGCACAGTCTTTCATTTGCATGGCTGTACCATGATTAGTGTGCACATAATCCTTATTTACGTGAGGGTCTGCTATGATTAGTACATTCTCTCCACACTCCTTTCTGGATACATAAGCCGGGTTATTCTGGCACATTTTGAGCCAGCCAGGACACACAAGATTTTATTCATTTTAATTTTTGCAGCAGTCCTAACTCAAACTTGCAAAAGTGACTGAGGTTACCACAGATCTACATGGAGATAAGCAACAACTGGCTCTACGGGGGGGGGGGGGTAGGTGTCCCAGTAGTCCCCTTTTAATTTCTGTGGAATGTGCAGGCATCCAGAAGTCCTGTAAAGCAGAAGCCAAGGAAAAGAATTAGGGCCAGCCTCTGCTCACTAAACATGCTCTCATTTCCTACAAGCAACCTGAAGTTAATAAAGATGTTTCAAAACACAGATAAATACACCCTATAGACATTTGACTTAATTAACGTCTGCCCTTCATATACACATACAGATATTTATTTTTGTGGGTTTTTTTTTCCCCTTGACACTAGGGCTTGAACTCAAGGTCCTCATACCCTTGCCTGGCTTTTGCATTCATGGCTTTTACCACTTGAGCCATACCTCCACTGACTTTTTTTCTTTTTGCTGGTTAACTGATGACAAGGAGTATTCTAGATTTCCCTGCCCAAGTTGGCGTCTAACAGATCTCAGCCTCCTGAATAACTAGGATTATAGGCATAAGCCACCAGTGCCCTGCAACTTTTTCTTCCTGCTCTTAGCATCTCATAATACAATTTCATTCACAATGTAATTTAACAAAAATTGAAGCACACTCCCGACAATTTGATGGTCTCAAGTAAGTTGATTTTTTTATCCCACCTCCATCTAGTGGTTTTTTTTCTTTTTTGGAGGGGGGGGGCGGTTGTGGGGCTTGAACTCTGGGCCTGGGCATTGTCTCTGAGCTCTTCAGCTCAAGGCTACTTCCCTACCCTTGAGCCACAGCCCCACTTCCCATTTTCTAGAGATTAATCGGAGATAAGAGTCTCACAGCTGTGTAGTGCCCTGGCAGGCTTTGAACCGTGATCCTCAGATCTCAGCCTCCTGAGTAGCTAGGATTTCAGGCGGGAGCCACTGCGCCTAGCCCACCTGTTCCTTTTTGAGGTAGTTGTGTCATCTTAAATATGTATTGCAGAAAGGGCTTATTCCAGTGCTAACTATATTTATCTCTATTAATGTCATTTATAAATATTACTAAAAAGCATTGACAAGGCAAGGAGTTTGTCCTAATGGTAGTGTGCTTACCCAGCAGGCATGAAGACCTGGGTTCGTCCTCTCTGTGTCTTTTCCCAAACCATGTGCCTACACTGAAGGGCCCTTTATTAGCAAACAAATGGAAATACCATGAACACAAATTCAATCCCTAAGAAATCTGAAATTGGACTGCACTCTATGGCCCATTCAAACAGTTCAGCCCTTTGAAGAGGAATGTCTCTTTTTTTTTTTTTCCAGTTCTGGGCTTGAGCTCAGGGTCTGAGCACTGTCCTTGGACTTTCTCAAGGCTAGAGCTCTACCACTTGAGCCTCAGCACTATTTCTGGCTTTTTTCTATGTATGCAGTATCAAGGAATTGAACCCAGGTCTTCATGCATGCTAGGCAAGCAAGCACTCTACCTCTAGGCCAAACTCCCAGCCCAGAGGAATGTCTTTTGCCATAGTATAATTGAGGTACCTTATTTGTACCTCTGAATCCTCCTACAGGGCATGGAGAAGGTCTCCATATCATTGTATCCTTGTATATTAATCCTTCATACAAATACACTGACCCCAGTCCTCATGCTCTTTCTCCCCGGAGTTCTGTTCTACTTACCAGAGGTTAGACATTGCTTGAAGTTAGCCATCACTGTAAGGTACTCTGGCCCTATGTACTTCTCGTAAGTTGTTTTGTTCTGGAGGTTGGACAGACATTCCGTGTCGTGACTGAACAGCAGGTCCTTGGTTGAGGAGTCAAACAGCTGGAACATCCTATATTCAAACCCATGTCTTCCAAAGAGCTCCTGGGTTGGGCAGACAGACAGACAGATGGACAAGTGAGGGACCAGCGCCACTTCCAGTTTTCTGGTGGTTCATTAGAGATAAGCGTCCTGTGGACTTCCCTGTCTGGCCTGTCTTGGGCTCCCATCCTCAGATCTGAGCCTCCTTGAGTAGCCAGGATGACAGGCATGAGCCACCGGCGCCTGGCTAAGTGTCTAAATGTTGACTCCTGGCTTTCATGATGCCCAGGGATATTGCCGAGCCTGCCCAGGTTGAAGAAAATGGATTTGGATCCACCTCTGTGCCAGGAAGAATAACCTTCCATTCTGCTCTGCCTAGCCTAAAAGCACTGAGGCACCTTCCTAACTTCTACAGCAGAAGAAGAGAGAAAGGATGCATTCTCACAGAGGGCCGAGTAAGCCCGGGATGTGGAGTGAATCAGCAGAGTTGACGGAGTCTCAGGGTAGGCACTTGGATGCTCACATCTGAGGATATCCCAAATATTTTGAGATGTCCTAGACAGCCTCAGAGCAGGAAGTAGAATTGTCAGCTGTAAACAGAGGCAGTACTGGGAGGCACAGGTCCCATGCCACAGAAAGAAAAAAATAGGAACTGGGCGGGGACGTGCCAGTGTCAACGGGCAAATGAACTGAGCCCTCAGAGAGTGCTTGCACCTGCTGGTTGAAGAGTATCCTGCGAACAAAGTCTGCCTTATCCTTTCTTGATACCACAGCATGGTTCGGCACTGCGGCCAGATGGCAGCTCTGAGCCTCCGTCACAGGCTTCCTGGTGCCGTCGAGACACAACAGCTCAAAATCTTCCTGCTTCAGGTCCTTAGCCCAGGCCTCCGGGTTCTTTCCTAGAGAAAGGAAGGTGCATCAGCCACAGCTGATGGCTTTGGTGGAAATGTGACAGGCCTGTCAATACCTGGGAGAGTTTCAAGGCATAGGGAAATAAGGAAGCTTCTAAAATAAAAAAAAATGGAATAGAAAAAAAGAAAAGATCATGAGCTCATAACCTCTTTTGGTTGGTGCTTTCTTAAGCCATTTGAAGACAAAGATTTCTTAAAACGAGCCTGAAAAAAAAAAACTTAGCCAAGAAGGGAAAGATCAATTTATTGAATTACTATTAAGATTAAGAATTCTATTCAGGGGCTAGAAATATGGCTTAGAGGTAGAGTGCTTGCCTAGCATACATGAAGCCCTGTGTCTGATTCCTCAGTATCACATACACAGAAAAGGCCGAAAGTGGATCTGTGGCTCAGGTGGTAGTGTGCTAGCCTTGAGCAAAACAAGTTCACAAACAGCACCCCGTGTCTGCACCCAGGGGACCGGCACACACAAAGTATACAGACCTAGGTCACTGAAAAAAATTTCCTATCTGTCTAGCTAGGAGAGTGTAGTAGTCTCATACCATCAGTGTTCTGTAGGACAGTATGGTGCTTCACAAAAGCCACATCTCCCTTCTCCACCAGACACCTGCACGGCAAGGGACAAGTCAGTGAGGAGTAGAAGGAAGACACCAAGAGCAAGTCACACACACTGTCTTCTGGTTCTGGCTCCTTCTAGATGACACTGAGAATACGAGGAGTTGGCTGGGGTGGTGCAGAGGGAAAGGTGGTCCCCTCACCTCAGAGCCCCAGTGAAGCCAAAGTATTTCTCGTTGCTGTTGGGGGCACATGTGTGGGCTGGGTTGTCACTGCCACCGCAGAGAGCACAGAGATGAGAGTCGGGATCAGACCCAGGGGCACAGCTGCGACTGAAGAACTGGTCTGTGGGGACGACACACGGGTCAGGACTTGCCATTGTAGCATGGAAGCCTCACAATCGGTCCTTGCAGTTGCCAGACTCTCTTGATTTGCAGAACTTCTTTATGTATGCGGCCATATCAGGACTTAGGCAGGCATCAGTGCCTAGCTGATCATCCTAGCTTCTCAGGCTGAGTTCTGAGAATTGACGTTCAAAGCCAGCCCAGGCAGGAAAGTCCTTGAGCCTCTTTTTTTTTTTTTTTGCCAGTCCTGGGCTTGAACTCAGGGCCTGAGCACTGTCCTTGGACTTTCTCAAGGCTAGAGCTCTACCACTTGAGCCTCAGCACCACTTCAGGCTTTTTTCTATGTATGTGGCACCAAGGAATCGAACCCGGGTCTTCGTGCATGCTAGGCAAGCACTCTACCACTAGGCCAAACTCCCGGCCCTCCTTGAGCCTCTTATTGCCAGTGCACTACCAGAAAACTGGAAGTGGCTCAAAGTGATAGAGTACTAGCTCTGAAGGAAGAAGCTCAGGGACAGTGCTCAGGCCCAGGGTTGAAATCCCACAACCTACCAGAAAAAAAAAACCAAATCAGAACCTGCCAAGCCAGGCATTGGTGACTCATGCCAGTAATCCTAGCTAATTAGGAGGCTGAGGTCTAAGGATCTCAGTTCAAACCCAGCTTGGGCAGGAAAGTTTGTAAGATTTTTATCTTGTAAACTACCAAAAGGCCGTAAGTGGAGTTGTGGTTCAAGTGGTAGAACACTATCTTGAGCAAAAAAGCTAAGCAAGAGCAAGAGGCACAGAAAAAAATACAGGAAAGGAGGGAGGAGGAGGGGAAGGGAAGAATTGTTGCATATGCCACATAGATGCCGCTTAGATGTCAAGGTCAAATGCATGCACACACGTAGGCACACTGTGCATGCTCTGGTTACTCCTTCAACCTGTTTCTGACAGATAAGGACCATCTTTCCCTGCAGCCCGTCCTTGAGCCACCCCCTCCCAGAAGCAAAGGGGTGAGGGCAGAGGGAAGGACCTGCTCAGGGCTGCAGTGATGCTCACCCTTAATGTGTCAAGCTCACGTATCCTTCCTGGCCCCCTGTACCAATGTCTCCTCTCCCCCACCAAGGCCCAGGCCCTCCACACCTGTAAGAACACACTCACCAAAGTTACAGGACCCGGTTTGATTGTATATCAAACCCATGGGAATGTGCCAGCCTGCGGAGCTGCCAACCGCTGTGTGGCAGGACTTCTTGCCTCGTAGAGAATTCCAGGTGATGCCAACATCTGATTTCTTAACCACAGCCACCACGTAGTAGCCTGGCAAGTGGAAATACCAAGATCCACTTTCTTCTATTTTGAGGGGAAGGGTGGTGAAGGGTAGAGGCCCCAGACAGGACCTGACCTGCCCCTCCTCCGGGCCCTTGAAGAGCCCTCTGTGTTGTGGATGAGATAGGCCGCATATTCTCCATTTCCCTGCAGTCTCCCTTCCAGTGGAGGAATGTGTGAACCACCATTTTGTTGTGCTCTCGAAGCTGTGTCCTTACGGAGACAAAGCAGTTCTCCCTTTTCAACCTTAGCAGAGTGGAGGCTACTGCAGAAGCTGGAGCCACCGTGGCCCTCTGCATTCAGGCTTCCTCTCCCTAGGTCACAGCTACCCAGCCCCTTCTATCTCACAAGAAATGCTGTACTCAGGGAAGTCACTGGCCTTTGCCTCAGAATCTTTTTTTTTTTTGCCAGTCTTGGGCTTGAACTCAGGGCCTGAACACTGTCCTTGGGCTTTCTCAAGGCTAGCACTCTACCACTTCTGGCTTTTCCCTATGTATGTGGGGTACCTAGGAATCGAACCCAGGTCTTCATGCATGCTAGGCAAGCACTCTACCACTAGGCCAAACTCCCGGCCCTGCCTCAGAATCTTGCAGACTCAGAGTAGTTTGCAGACTTCAGCAGGAATCAGATCTGTTTAGACATCTGTGGTTTCTGACTCAGTGGGACTAACGCGGAACCCAGGAATTTTGAGGGGAGCTCATGTCCATTGCCCTATTTCTTCTCAAGCTCCAGGGCTGTCTCCCACCCTCTTGCCTGTGTGGCCCTGGGTTAGCCATGCAGGCCTTGAGATTCAGTTTCCCTACCTGCATACTACAGAACAGCAAGGTCCAAAGCTAGGGGTGCTGAGCAGAGTCAGTAGGGAGGGCCAACAGCACTCCTTTGTCAGTTGTCTGTGCCGTGCTGTATTAAGTAGCTATCATTCATTATTATTTATTAATTATTATGGCCACTTTGGGGCAGGTTTGCACCTTAACTTCCTCTGTTTTCTGGTTTCCAATTCCAGCAAATTCATTCAAGGTTGTTTTTTTTTAGGGTTTCCTCACCATCTCCCCAGTCCTAAGCCTAGTTGAGCTCCAGTGCTGGCCACTCACCTTCTAGGGGCGCATTCACGCACTTATGCCCAGGGCGCTCGCTCCTACGTGTAGGCTCTGAAAGGAAAAACAGAAATAACCAAAGAACACAGCCTATTGAACTTCTCGTGTATCAACTCCATCCAAAGTCATCCTCAGTCTCCGTTGTCCAGAACAAAGCCAGGCATGGGGGAGCGGGGCTCATTGATGTCACTGTAAGATGCTCAGGAAGCTGAGATCGAGAAGATTGTGCTTTGAGGCCAACTTGAAAGCTCACAAGACTTCTCCCCCCAATCTAAATTAATAACAAGCTGGCATGTTTGGAGAGGGGGGCAGGAATGTCTGTTTTCCCAGCTAATTAAGAAAGCATAAATAGGAGGATCGAGGTCTAAGCTGTCCTGGGCAAAAAAATGAGACTCTTTTTGAAAACCTAACAAAAGCCAAAAAAGGACTTGGAAGTATAGCCTAAGTTGGTAGAGTGGCTTCCCAGCAAGGCTCTGGGTTCAACTCTGGCTCAGTATCGCCAAGGTAAATCAGAAGAATGCCGGGGGAGGCACTAAGCAATCAAGCACCATGACCAACGAGCCAGGCTTCCCCTGTTGTTGGCCGTTTGGACATTAGCTTCCATCCAGGAAGCTCCTCAGTAAGCCAGCAGATGCAAAAGTAAGAAAAGGAGGGAGCCACTGAAGCGGGGAGGGGAGAGGCAGGGACCACTCTTTGGTGAAGAGCCTTTCATAAGAGCTGTGGAAGTTCTACTCCACCCCACCCCACCCCACTGTCTCTGTAAAAGAGGGCATTATTTTGAGCTCTGTCCATCTAGCTCCTGCATCCATATCTTACGTAGTTTGGACATTAGGGGAGGGAATTGTCATCTCCCTATTTTCCAACTCCATTATTGGCTTAACTTTCTACGTTTCTACCTGGTGGGGGGTGGGAGGGAAGGGGGGAGGGCAGGGACAGGGAAGTTCTCCTCTGCTCACCATAGTTCTCGGCCAGGACGGGCGCCAGCCCACACTGGCCTGCGAGGTAGACATGTCCTCCATCCAAGCTCATGGCGTCACCTTCTCCTTTCTGAAGAAACGGGTCAGTAGTGAGCAACAAGCCACTGACCCTCAGAGCTTTCCAGCCTGCTGGCCTCTCACGTCACGAGTCCTGTGCTAACCAAATCTACCATGTCAGAGTGAACTGACGAGCCGGGCACTGGTGGCTACATGAGCCTGTAATCCTAGCTCCTCAGGAGCTCCCTAGGGCCCAGAGCCGAGGCCCCCGGGGGGTCTCCCTGGACTTGGGCTGGCCCTGGGCAGGGGTTTGGAATGTTCACTGGTGATGTGGTGGCTGCAGCTGGGAGCAGGGGTCTTCAGTGTCACACCCCACCGTGGAAGCAGGGCCTTCCTACCACAATGGCAGCCATGCAGTCCTCGGGCGTCTCCTCCGTGGTGCACGCCAAAGCACCGCCGCTCACCGCGCTCCACTCCTCACACCTGGCCTTCTCCTGGTGGCTCACCGCGCACCACCGCACCCTCCGGAACTCCTCCACACCTAGGATGGGAGAGAAGGGGCAGGGATCTCAAGGAACACCACCTCCCCCAGGACTGCCCAGCAAGGGTCTCACAGACAGTGGCACAGTGGGCCAGGGGAGTTGGTGCTCAGAAAGACTGAAAGTAAACCTCATCTCCACCCCCTGACCCCATCTCAGGAGGCCTCATAGAGCTCCAGCCCAAATTTCTTACAAGGCTTTCCAAGAAAGAAAAGAAAGAGGGGCCGGGAGTGTGGCCTAGTGGTAGAGTGCTCGCCTAGCATGCACGAAGACCCGGGTTCAATTCCTCAGTACCACACACACAGAAAAAGCCAGAAGTGGTGCTGTGGCTCAAGTGTTAGAGCGCTAGCCTTGAGAATGCTCAAGGACAGTACCCAAACAGAGAGAGAGAGAGAGAGAGAGAGAGAGAGAGAGAGAGAGAGAGAGAGGAGAGAGAGAGAGAGAGAGAGAGAGAGGAGAGAGAGAGAGAGAGAGAGAGAGAGAGAGAGAGAGAGAGAGAGAGAGAGAGAGAGAGGAGAGAGAGAGAGAGAGAGAGAGAGAGAGACTGTAAAACAGAGGAAAGAAGAAATAGAGTAGGGAGAGAAGGAAGGAAAGGAAGAGGGAGGAAAGAAAGGAAGCAGATGGAAGGAAGGAGGGAGAGAGGAAAGAAGGATGGGCAGGAATAAAGAAATTCATTGTGCTGAATCTAGTGGAAGGCAGAAGCTGAATCCTGAATCTTTGGAGTTCAAGTTCTGCTGTTTAGTTTAGACTATTCTTCCCGTCACCGGGATTTAGAGCCATTACTTCAAGTGGCCTGCAACATTGAAGGTCCCCAAACCCCTCTGGTCATCACATAACTCAAGCCTTTCTCCCAGCTCTTCAGAAAATCCTCTCACAGGCCAGGTGCTGGTGGCTCACACCTCTAATCTTAGCTACTCAGGAGGCTGAGATCTGAGGACCACAGTTCAAAGCTAGCCTGGGCGCTAAAGTCCATGAGACTCTTATCTCCAGTTAACCACTAGAAAACCAGAAGTGGGGCCGTGGCCTTGAGCTCAGGGACAGCGCCCAGCCTAGAGTTCAAGTCCCACGACCAAAAAAAAAAAAAAAAAAAGAAATCTAAGGGACAGCATCCTAAGTTCAAGCCCTGTGTATTTACCATACACACACACCCCTCTCCAGCTGTAATACCTGTCTCCAGATGCCGAGAGGCAGAAAGATAGTCATATCCCAGGTACAGCTTAGCATCCATTTTAGGGGGGACCCGTAAAAAACCCCAGGCAGCATCCGTAAACAGCAGATCTCTCCCATGTGGTGAACCAAAGAGTTGAAATTCTGACCTCTTGTCTTTCCCATAATTTTCCTGTTCAAAGGAGAAGAGCAAAGGAAGGAGGCTGGCAACGAGGTGAAGGTCAACATGATATGAAAGACAAAGGGAGAGAGAGACTTGTAACCTCTCCCCGCCCTCTGTCACCCCACCCCAGACAGGATACAACCCCATTTCCCTGCACTTCATTATGCTCTGGAAATATTAAATGCAAAGTCCAGGGACGGGGGGAGCAGTAAGATTTTTATAAATATTATGACTCTTGTGTCATTGTTAATTTCTTAGTCTGCCCAGTTTGTCAACTGAACTTTATCATGGCTTTGAGTAGACGAGAAAACACAAAACCTCAGCAGCAGATGTTGACTTCCCGCGTCACGGCGACATTTACGATGAGTTTATTGGGACGCAACTCATGGTGAGCTCAAGCGCATGTATGCAGAGGTGCGGTTCCAGATATCCACACGGGAGCCTTCCGTGTCCACCACAGATAAAGGGAGATGACAAGGCAAAGTGGGGAGCCCCCGCACCCTCAAATCCAAAGCAGTGGCGGGAATACCTGGGCCTTGTTGAGGACCTCCCAGATCAAGCCTTCCTTGCCGTCCACGCTTCGGGCCACGACGGCATGAGAGGGGACCTTGGCTAGGTGGCACTGCTCGTATTCGTCCACCGGCTTCCGGGTGTTGTCCGGGCACAGCAGCTCAAACTTGTCCCTGTCAGCCTTCTCTGGCAGGACCTCTGGGGGAGGGAGGAAGGACAAGACACAGGTCAGCTGGCCACGGGCAGAGCCACATGCCATGTCATCTGTCCCCTTCCACAAGGAGCCTTGATTGTGTGACCTGGAGAGGACTTGCAGAAAACCTTCCCAGGGCTTGGGATGAACTCAGGTCCTTGGACTCTTGCTTGGCTTTTTGTTTTGTTTTTGCTCAAGACTGGTGCTCTGATCACTTTTGAGTCACACTTGCACTTCAGCTTTTTGCTGGGTTATGAAAGATGCACTGCTCTGTGGCTCTGCCAAGAGGAATGGTGCCAGTAAACCTGTACTGATCAGTCATGGCCCACCGAAGACTGTGTGCAGGGCTGTTTCATTTCACAGAACCCTCACAACCAGAAGCGAAGTCCATGATAGAATGGTCCCACTCCAGGGATGGGGAGACAGGGTAACGGGCAAATTCTCAGTGAAGCGGGAGTTGACATGCTTCCATTAAGCGAGGTTTCCCTCCCAACACAGACAGACACACACACATATTCTGGACTCACACTGGACACTCTGGATATACGAAGACACATGTGCCTTGTAGGTATTCAAAGGTGTGGCGATCTCCACACATTTCATAGATGGAAGCCCCATGAATGAACCTCAGAATGTGAGTTCATATGGAAATAGGCATAGCAAAAATGAGGTCAAGCTAGAAGACAGCTGGCACTTAATGCAATACAACTCGAGGCCCCTTATCCAAAGGGGGGGCATAGCCCAGCACCAGTGGTGCACCTAAATCCTCAGGAGGCTGAGATCTGAAGATCTGGGTTCAAAGCCAGCCTGGGCAGGAAAGGTCGTGAGACTCTTATCTCCAATCAACCACCAAAAAGCCAGAAGTGGAGCTGTGGCTCAAGTGGTGAGTACTAGCCTTGAGCAAAAAACAAAACAAAACACCCCAAAACATAAGCCAAGGGGAGAAACAAAAAGCAATTCAGTACACAGGCCCTGATTTCAAGCCCCAGGATCCTGCGACATAATGAATGAATGAATGAATGAATGGCAAGAAATGACCTTCTACAGACATAGACATAAGAGTTTGGGGCAAAACCAATCTGGTTTGAAAGTGGATCACGGCCTCACCATGGTACTTGACCAGTTAAAGGACAGACGATAATTGTCTCAAACATCTCAGTCTGCATAATGTGACCCCAATAATTAAAGAACTTACCAACAGTAAGGACACACATCCATTGCCAGAATGCCCACAGAGCAGGTCAGCAGGAAGTAACAAAGCCAGTGAACTCGGAATGGCTGGCTCAGGGTAGGAAGGGTGTGGGAATGTTCACATCGAGCAAGGACTGAACACACAAGGACCTCAAGCCCTCATGGCTCATTCAGATTTCCTCCTTGCTGAGTGAGACAGTAGGTTCTGTGCATGATAGACATTGGATTGGTGGTAAAACACAGAATCTGTTGCGGGTCTGGGTCAAGTGGTAGAGTACTTGTCTAGTATAAAAAATAGAAGCTAGCTGGTGGCAGAGCTTAGGTGGTAGGTAGAGTGTTTGCCTAGCAGACACAAGGCCATGAGTTCAAACTCTAGGACCACCAAAAAAAACATAACAAAATGTACAAGACACAGCTAGCTACTCAGCAGTCTGAGATTTGAGGATCATGGTTGGAAGCCAGCCTGGCAGGAAGGTCTGTGAGACTCATCTCCAATTAACCACCAGAAAACCACAAGTGAAGCCGTGGCTCAAAGTGGTAAAGCAATAGCCTTGAACAGAAAATCTCAGAGACAGCACCCAGGCCCTAAGTTCATGACAAAAAGAATTATGAACTGAAGAATCTTTCCATTAAAAAACAAAACAAAACAAAACTCTGTGGCATTGAACATATGGCTCTCCCTCCTCCTTAGATGTAAGGAAACTTGAAGGGGGGCCCTTCTGCTCCCCCACTTACCAAACATGGTCATATGCCTCACAAAGCTCACGTCCCCCATGCCATCCTGTAGACACCTGAGGAACAAGAAAGCCACCATCAGGCCCTGCCCTGCTGTCTTCTTCTGCAGTCCCTCTGACAGCCACCAGCTTGAGGGTCTTTCTTTGCCAGAAGTCAGTTACCACTGAAGTGATGGCCTCACCCAAGGGGTAGAGGAGTCGGGGGTTAAGGACTATGAATTCCCTAGCTTAATAAAAGTTTTGGTTTGATGCTGGGACTTGAACTCAGGGCCTCATGTTCTCTCTTTTCTCAGGGCTGGCACTATACCGCTTGAGTCACAACTCCACTTTTTGCCAGTTAATTATTGAGATAAAAGAGTCTCACCGGCTTTCCTGCCCTCAGCTGGACTTCAAACCAGGATCTTCAGACCTCAGCTGCCTCAGTAGCTAGGGTCACAGGCGCGAGCAGTTATCACCTGGCTTTGTTCTGGTTCTGAGTGGTCACCGGCTCTCTTAGGGAGAGCGTGGGATGTGGAGAGAGGGCAGTGGGGGCTTAGGGGAGGTAAGGAAGGATGGGGGGCAATGCTTTGCACAGGAGGTGAGTCGGGAAGTCCTGGCTTTTGCCCTACCAGGATCCCAGTCTTGTGCCCGCAGTTCCCAGAATCTCTCAGCTCCTCGAGGTCCAGGAGGGGAACACAGAAGCCCCCCAGGCTGGAGGGGGCCGTGCAGAACTGCACAAGGATCTTCCACTCCCAATACTGGTGTTAGGACAGTTAGAGACAAGGCTAGATCACTGGAGTCACCTGGGGCAGGCCCAACCACTCTGGGAACTTTTATTCCTACTTTGTGTGTATGTGTGTGTAAGTATGTGCGTGTGTTCACACACGCACGCAGGTGCACCAGTTCTGGGACTTGAACTCAGGGCCTAGGCACTGTCCCTGAGGTTCTTTGCTTCAGGCCTACCACTTGAGCCTTAGTTCCAGCTCCAGGTTGGCTTTGAACCACTATCCTCAGAGGAGCTAGAGAGCCCCCAGTGCCCAGATGAAGGGCAAGGAGGGGCAGGGGCTGGCACTCACCTGAAGGCGCCCGAATAGCCGAAATAGGGCTCCTGAGAGGAGCAGGCGCACTTGTCCTTCCCTTCCCCTGCACACAGGCCACACAGGCTGGGGAACCTGGCCTTGGCACAGGGCACGCAGCTGCTGGTGAAGAACCTGGCGGCTTCTGTGAATACGGATGCATGGGTCCCAGAGTGGGTGCTTGTGGACGGGCCCGGGGCAACACATCCCCCAGCTTGTTGGCCCACACCTACTGACCCTAGCTGGGAACCAGGGCCATGAGACTCTGCTTGCAAAGTAGACTGGAGCCCAGGAGGGCTGAGCACAAATCCTGGCAGGTCAGCCGCCCCATCCCCCACCCCCATGTCACCCTGGGGATCTGAGCCTGCCTCTGCAGCCTTCTGGGAGAGGAGGGGGAGTCCTTCTAGAAGAGAGCTGGGATGGTAGAGGGGTGTCAGGACCCATGCTGTCGGCTCAGAGAGACTCAGCCATCAGCCTCCCAGCACATGTGTCCCCACCACAAATCTTGGAGACAGTGACTTATGGTAGTGACTTGACCCATCCAGACCACCCGCCCCGACCTGAGCTGGCTTACCCGTGCCAAGAGACCCAGAGGAAAGCAGTGTGTTCAGGGGGATGTGCCACCCGGTGGCCCAGCCCAGGCCCGGGAGGCAGGACTTCCTGCCTTGCAGCTCATTCAGCTGGAAACCCGAGCCTTTCTTCACCACGGCCACAACATAATAGCGGGTTAGTGGGTCTGCAGAGGAGCAGGGAGGAAGAGAGGCCAAGGAGACATGGCGCCATGTCACTTCTGAGCTTCCCAAAAGGGTATAGTGTAGAATTTTGGAGGGTCCTAGGGTAGGTGCACCATTCCCAGTATACAGGGAGAAAAGGAAATGGGAGGGAGTCTTGGCTGAGAGGAAGGAGAAAACCAAACCTTCTGGGGCACCAACTACCCCTGACTTTTCTGATTTTTTTTGGGTGGGGGGAGGTGATACTGGGTTTTGAACTCATGGCTTTGTGATTGCTAGGCAGGTTGCTCTTCCTGCTGACCCAGCCTCCAGCCTTTTCTCTTTGTGAGTGTGTGTGTGTGTGTACTGGTTATTTCTGAGATAAGATCAATCCTCCTGCCTGAGCCTACACCTGGACTGCAATCCTCCTATGTTTTCACTTCCTACCATAGCTGAGCTGACAAGTGCACACCAGTGGGGTTTTTTATTGTTCTTTTTTTGGCTTTTTTTTTTTTTTGTCAGTTGTGGTATTTGAATGGTGGGCCTGGGTGCTGTCTCTGAGCTCTTCAGCTCAAAGCTGCTGCCCTACCCCTTCACACCAGAGTTCTAGTGAGATGAAATCTGTTGGGATTTTTCTGCCTAGGCTAACCTTAGAGCTGTAGGTCTCTCAGTCTTAGCCTCCTAAATTAGTTAGGATTACAGGCATGAGCCACCCTCGCCTGTCCAACTTTGGATTTTATTATTATCATTATCATTATTATTACTCTGTGGGTGCAAAAGGGATGTACAGTGAATAGTTAACATACTTTGAATTTGATCTTCCCTCTTCTTCTTTTTTTTTTTTTTTGCCAGTCCTGGGCTTGAGCTCAGGGCCTGAGCACTGTCCTTGGACTTTCTCAAGGCTAGAGCTCTACCACTTGAGCCTCAGCACCACTTCTGGCTTTTTTCTATGTATGTGGTACCGAGGAATCAAACCCGGGTCTTCATGCATGCTAGGCAAACACTTTAACCACTAGGCCAAACTCCCAGCCCCTGATCTTCCCTCTTCTGGTTGTGTGTGTGTGTGTGTGGTGGTGGTGTTGGGGATTGAACTCAAGACCTCCTGCTTGCTTAGCAAGTGCTCAACTACTTGAGTGCTTTCATCTGGTATCTCTTGCTTTTGCCTAAGGGCGATCCTCCACCTCTGGCTCATGAGCAGCTGGATTGTAGGCATGCACCAGTGCATACGTATGCAATCTTTTTCTCAGGCTGGTGGGATGGGCATATGGCAGAGCCCCAGTGGTGGGTAACAGACTGAGGATAGCACCATCCTGTTGGGCTTTGGATACCCACCCCGCTACAGCCTGCAGCAGCCAGGGCAGCCACAAGACAGGACAAAGTCTGAGGATGTCCAAGGAGAGCCAGTATTCCTCACCCCCACCACCCTCATCTAACGGAGCTCTAGCATCTTTGCCCCCACCCCTGTCCTCCCCAAAAGCTGAACTGTCCCATTGGGAAGCAGAGGTCCCCCAGGGGGAACCCACCATCCTTTGATCCATAGACTTCAGCTGCAATGGGCTTTAGGTTATAGGGCACCAGGCTGGCCTCAAACACCAGGCCTCCATCGATGGTTACCGCATCTGCGTTGTTTGCCTGAGGAGATGAGACAAGGGGGTGAATGGAGCCCACTTCCGCTGGGGCCCGTCTCCTAAGCTCTCTTCCAGGAGTGTTTGTTCCAGAGATAGCTAGGCTGACTTGTGCTGCTCTTGAGATTTGCGCAGGCGTCTCTATTCCTTCAGGCATATACCTAGCAACATTATAAGAGGATCTTTGGTAGTTATGTTTTTGTGCACATGCCTGTACTGGGTCTTGAACTCGGGGCCTCCTGCCTTTCTTTGGCTTTTCTTGCTGCAGGCTGGTTCTCTTCCACTTCAGCCATGCCTCCAGCCTGGCTTTTTTTTTTTTTGCTGGTTACTTTGGAGATGGATTCTTAACAGAATTTTCTGCCCAGGGTGGTCTCAAACTATGATCCTCTGGATCTCAGCCTCTTGAGTAGCTAGAGTTGCAGGCATGACACCACAGGGGCCACACTTATGTGTAGCTTCTTGATGAAACTTCATAGTCATTTTTACCTTCCCACCCTCAGGGTTCTTTTTCTACCTACATCAGATTAATAATAAGGTGTGAGATATTTTTCTCCAATTAATGACTGGTATCTAAAACATACTTCTTATGAGGCATTTATGAAGCTCATATGTTCCATTCTATTATACTTTCCAGGCATGCAATTAAATAAAAGTATTCATCTCTTTTTTGTTGTGGGGCTTGAACTCAGGGCCTGGGTACTATCCCTGAGCTCTTTTGCTCAGGCTAGTACTCAACCAGCCTGGTAAGAGGTAAGTCTCGTGGACTTTCCAGCCTGGGCCGGCTTTGAACTGTGATCCTCAGATCTCAGCCTCCTGAGTGGTTAGAATTACAGGTATGAGCCGCCGGAGCGTGGCTAAACTATTGATATTTTATTTGTTTTACCTGAATTTTGTATCTTGCTGTGAACGTGTATGTGTGTTTGCATGTGTGTGCATGGGTGTGCACCAGTACTAGAGGTTGAACTCAAGGTCTGGGCACTGTCCCTGAACTTTTTCACTCGAACCTGGTGCTCTGCTACTTGATCCATAATTCCACTTCTAGATTTTTGCTGGTCAATTGGTGATAAGAGTATCCTAGACTTCTCTGCCCCGTCTGGCTTTGAATTGCCATCCTTTTATGATCCCAGCCTCCTTAGTAGCTAGGAGTGAGCCATTATAGCTCACATCTATAAAAAAAGAAAGCAAGAAAGACACAGAGGCAGGGAATAGGGGCTTGTGTCTCTCTTCTGGGCAGCTGTCACTCACTGCAATGGCACGGATGCAGTCCAGGTGAGAGCTTTCCTTCACGCAGGTGACCAGGGGACCATCTGCAGGGAGGACTTTTCTCATGGCCTCTTGGAAGCTGGAGCATTTAGCTGCCTCATGATCTGACACGGCACACCACCTTACAGTCTTCTCGGGGACAGCTAGGCAGAGCCCTAGGAGAGGGACAGGGCAGGGGCGTAAGGACCATGAGGTACTCACTCTACTCTGCTGGCAGAGGAGGTCAAAGGCAAGAGAAAGGGCTTACTGGTAGGTCCACACAGTTGGATTGGCTGTCTGACAGGTGAACTATTAGGGTTTACATCTCTGAATTGTCCTGCCCCCCGCCTTGCGGAGTTTGGCCTAGTGGTAGAGTGCTTGCCTAGCATGCACGAAGACCCGGATTCGATTCCTCGGTATCACATGCATAGAAAAAAAGCCGGAAATGGTGCTGTGGCTCAAGCGGTAGAGCTCTAGCCTTGAGAAAGTCCAAGGACAGTGCTCAGGCCCAGGACTGACCAAAAACAAACAAACAAAAAAGTCGAGTATTCCCCCCAGCAAGTTAGAGAAAGAATTTGGTATTCCATTCCTAGGTATATGCAAGAAATTAAAGGCCAGCAACTCAAATACAGGCCCACAGATGTTCAATAGCAGCATCAGTCACAATAGCTACAAAGCAAAACACCAGGATGTGCATGAGTGGACACAATAGGGAAACAAAATGTGGTACATCCATAGCATGGACTATTACTCTCTGGAAAAAAAATAAAGTATTACTCCTGGTCACAGTATAAATGAACCTCAGACATGTTCCCGGAAGCCAGTCAGCACTGGCTCACACCTGTCCTCCTCGCTACTCAGGAGGCTGAGATCTGAGCATCACCGTCTGAAGCCAGCCCACGCAGAAAAGTTCTCGTCAGCATCTTATCTCCATTAAACCACCAGAAGACCAGAAATGGAGCTGTGGCTCGATGTGATAGAGTGCTAGACGTGAGTAGAAAAACTCAGAGACAGTGCCCAAGGCCCTGAGTTCAAGCCCCATGATAAGCAGCAACAACAACAAAAATGTTACAGGAGCTGCCACCCCTTTACGCCTAGAACCCTAGCTACTCAGGAGGTTGAGATACAGAGGGCTGCAGTTCAAGGGACAGCTTAGGCAGAAAAGTCTAGGAGACTTCGTCTTCCAACTAACCAACAAGATGCAGGACTGTGGGTTTGGCTGAAATAGTAAAGGACTAGCTTTGAGCAAGCAAGCTGAACCATGTACCAACTGCAAAGCTCCAAGTTCAAGCCCCTCCTACTGATCCTCATATCTGAACTTCCTGAGTAGCTAGGATGACAAGTGTGAGCCACCAGCTCCTGGCATCAGCTGAGTTCTCGTTGGATTACAAAGGGAGCTTTGAGCAGAGCCCATTGTGTTCTCCAGCCTGGTGCAGCAGACATGAAGGAGAGAAGGGGCCTGGAGGACAGGAGGACATCTCTTGGCCTCTGCCTTATTAAACAAAGCCCCGGTTGAGCAAAATGAACTTTTGCCCAGGGCCTAACTTTGCCAGGAGAGAAGAAGATAAAGAACAAACAACACAGTGCCTGCTGGAGAGGACTTGAGAGAGAGAGAGAGAGAAACCACTGGGGCTATACCCAGTGTTTTCTTACCACAGTAGCTGGACCACACCTGTAGTCTACCTTCCCAGGCTATCCCAGGCCCTCTGCAGCCCTGAAGGATGATGTGCGCTGGGAAAGTCTGGCACTGACTCCTTGTCCTTGCTGCCCTTCCCTCTGTGCAGAACCCTCAGTCCTGCCATCTTTACCCCATCTAAGGAAGACTACACACAGCAGCATCTGACCTCACAGAGCTTCATCTGCTCAGATCCATCTAAGCCATATTCCCAGCCATTTTTTTTTTAAACTAGAGATAACTTGCCTGTATAGGAGTTGGGTCTGCCTCATCTATAGTCTCATCTTCACAGTGGGTGTTAGTTATGTAAAATGGTTTATCTTGAAGAACTGGACTCAGAGAGGTCAAGCACCACCCAGAGCCAGTAAGTGGCAGGTAGAATCCCATGGAGACCGATTGTTCTCCTGTGGGGCTGCCATGCAGGGTCCTGCCCTGAATGACCCTCCAGCACCCAGGTCCCCAGTGCACACTCACCCAGGGCGCCCACACCTAGGAGAGCGCAGATAGCCAGCCTCATTATCCTTGGGTCCCCAGAGTCTGGGTCTTTCTGTCCTCAGCCTGAAGCCTGGTGGATCCAGATATGCAGGCTAGGGCCCAGCAGGCCTTTGCCCCACCTTTTACCCCTCCCTTGAGTCACCCTCCCTAGAACCCGCCCACTCACCCTAAGTCTTCTGTTCCTCCCTTCACCAGTGAGAACTATGGCCTCTGGACAGCAACTTGACTCTACCACTATCCTGTCTGGCCATTGCTGCCTTTGAAGATTGAACAGTTCAGGGCCAGCAGCCAACAAATGTAGATAGCTCTTAAGTTGAATCAGTGCAAAAAAAAAAAAGAGGTTATCTTGTGGAACAGAGCTCAGCAGGCATCCTGACTTTAGCCAGAGAGGCTGAATTCAGGCTTCTGACTTTTTATATTGTAAGAGAACTTGGTTGGTAATGGGTTACAGCAGTAATAGAAAACAAATATACTTGGAGTATTTATTGGAGAATCTCTCATGTGGGCGGTTTACCATCCAATCTCTCATTTCATGGAATTGGAAACTGTGCCAGGTATCTTAGAAGAGGCAGGCAGGCAGACTGCCCCTTTGTCCAGCCCAGGTCTCTCCATGCTTCTTCTCTCACCTACCTTCTGTTTTCCAGAATGCAGGTCTGGGCTAGCCATGCATTCTAGTTCCTCTGCCATCCAGCTATGCCGGAGCATAGCTGCCTCTCCCCGATGGGCCTCGAGTGGCTCCCTTGTCACTGACCTGGTTCCTCCTCCACTTGGTGAGTTTGAAAGGCAACTGAATCTAGGAGGGCTGACATGTCTCATCCTGGGCTAGAAGATAACGTCTGCTCGGAGGACTCGAAAGCTGCCCGAGGAGAGGAGTAACTGACTGCGGAGGGGGCTGAGCGACCTCCTCTGCGAGGTGACCCCCCTTCCTCACCAAACCGAGCATCCGGGTGGGCCACCCGACCCGGGCTCGGAGCAGGCGCGGGGCCGGGGGCCGGGCTGGAAGCCCCGGGAGGACTGTGTGAGTCTTCCGTTGACCCGCAGCGAGCCCGAGCGGGCGGCCCGCGGCTGACGTCCCTCGCCCACGACCCCGGCCGCCCGAGCCGAGGCCCGAGCGCCGCCATCCGGAAGCGGATCCCCGTTCCCGCCCAGCGGCCCCCCGCCTCTTCCGGAATCCCCGCCCTCCGCCGGCGCGGCGACGTCACTTCCGCCGGAAGGAGCCTCTGGCGCGAAAGTCGGTTCGGGTTCTGCGCCACTTCCGGGTTCTTCGGCGTTTTCCTCCGCACTGGGGGCGCCGCCGGGGGCGGGGCGGGGGGCCAGGCTGGCGCCCGACCTCGGCCACCGTCCTGCGGGCCGCGCGCCCCCCGAGACGCCGCCCGGGGTCCCCCGGGTTCCGCCGAGGTGAGTGACGGGCCTGGCCCCCGCGGGGGTAACCGGCCCCGA